>NW_017263700.1:0-253575 GCF_001662655.1 Pseudogymnoascus verrucosus
TTCTATTGTTGGTGCGCGCGGCTGAGTGGGTGGTCTGGGGCGTGGGAGAGAGGGAGGGAAAGGAGAGAGGGGCTGGCAGTTGTATGATGAATGGATGGATGGCTAGCTAACACCCACCGCAGTCCCTCTAATCGGCATCAACCTCCTCGTCATAGTCTACGAGTTAATCCTCGGATAATACCCCATCAGGCTGGGCTAGGACGGCCCACCCTATCAACGATATCAAGCGGGCGGAGGACGAGCGCATAGAAACGCGAGTTGCGGGTATCATAATACGAACAGATTTTGGTTGGAAAAACTGTACTATAAACAAATTACGGGAACACAGCGATGGCATACACACAAACACGGCGTTACAAAGGGTGCTGGCGGGCGGGGGAGGAAGGAGCCTTTACAATAGCAGAACGAATCGTCACGAAATGAAACATCTTTTCAAATTCACAAAATCGAGTTTTATATAAATTATTAGAATCAAGCACGCGGGAAGGAAAGGCAAAGGTGATACGGTGGTAATCGGACAATATTTCCTTATTCCAATATCATCTCTACTACCCAAACCAATCCTATCCTATCCAATATACCCCCTTCCTTTCCTCCCACTTTCAAACCCAAAAACAGACACACACACCTCAGTGCCTCATATGCCCGTCTGCTGGGGTTGGCCATGCATGCATGCATCCCCCCACCCCACGGCGTCCTGTGTGCTACATAATACTGTCTAATATTAAGTCCCTCCCCCCAACATCATTCATGCCACTCCTCTGCTCGGAATAAAAATGCTGTACACTCAAAAGTATGTCCAACGACGCCTCGACCATAAAAATGCGCGGCAATCTTTGACAGCGCGGACAGAACAGACAAGGCAGACAGAGATCCCTCCCTCCCGTACTTTTAGCGGTCCACCTCATGCTCACAAATATATGTACTTCCCCATCCCACCTCCAGACCCCTCTGCATACAACCCGCCCCCCCCCCTATCCAATTCAATCCCATTCAATCCACCCCCCACCTCACTATTGCGGCGAAAGATTACTCTTCTTCCTCCCCAAACTAAAGCTAAACCTCTCCTTCGCCGGCTTCGCCAACCGATCCGGGATAGGCGGTATAGCCTGATCGCCATCCACCGCCACCTCTCCCTTCGACGAGTCATTCTTCAGCCATCCCAGCGACCGACGACTCATGCTCTTCGCACCCGGGCGATTGCGGTTGACGGTCAGACCGCTGATGAAGCCATTCTCCTTCTTACTGTTGTTGATGTTGATGTTGCTGCTGCTGCTATCGGCCGGTCCAGTCGCTAGTGAAGACGACGACGACGCAGCCTCGCGCCGGCGCTTCTCCTCATCCTCAGCCGCCGAGATCTTACTCGCGTTCATCGCATTCTTCAGCGCCTCAGCTTGCGTCCTCTGCGCCTCCTTGCGCCTTTGATCGAGCTCCTTCCTCTGCCTCTCGTCCGCCTTGGCTTTCTCCTTATCGGCTGCAGCCTTCTCCTTCTCAGCCTGCTTCCTCGCCTTCTCAGCCTCCTTGCTCTCCTTCTTCGCGGCTGCGCGGTCGGCCTTCTTGGGCGCCTCGAATTGCGATGGTAGGGACTGTGCTATTGTGTCTGGCACCGCTGGGTGCATTTCAGGGGAAGTCGATAGTGTGGGGTTCGTTTGTGCATGGGCTAGGGGTGGTAGTACTTCGTCCTTGGCCGGCGTCGGAGGCAGTGTCATCTGCCTCGAGATCAGGCTTCCGTTCGCACCGGGTGTCTGCGGTTGCGTGGTTGGGATGCCAGCTTCTTCGGTAGCAATCGCAACCTCGTCGACACCCTCGGCCTCTTGCTCCTTGCGAACAGCTTCTAACGTCGTTTCCTGGTAGAACAGGACGTACGCACATGCCATTCCCGGCTTATCGCCAAAGAAGTTGCGCACGTAGTGCTTATCAACGGGCTCGACCATCTCGTCATCGAATAATAACCAGCCTCTATCTTTTGTCTTGATAATTGATATGTAATGACCGTGGTATGCATTTCCACCAATGTGCACAACAACGCCGTAGAGTTCGTAAAGCCTATCCGGATCCTCTGCGTCGTCTGTGGTGTTGAACATACGTAAATGGTATGGATACACGACTCTATGGAACAGCTTCTGCAGACGCGTCATATCCTCGGTATACTTAAATCTCTTCAAGTGTAGCGTCAGGATCTTCGGCAGCCGCTTGATCTTCATGCGTTTCTCAGCCTCTTGCAGCCCACCACAGTTGTCGCAATGAAACTTGTTTCTCTCGCACAGCATTTCCTCCGCAGAAAATTTCCGGAGGCAGGACGTGACCGACGAGTGCTGTTCTAAGTCGATTGACAGATCAATGAATGTCTCGTCTCGCTGAGACGCAGATTCGCAAGTAAGGCATTTAGTCTCAGACGTCAAAACACCCTCAAAGATATCATGAACCCATCCGGTCCCAGGGGACTGAGCACCAGTTGATAGGCCCATCGCCGACGCCGCATTAGCAAAAGCCGACATCATGCCGTCGCCCAGAGCTTCTTCATTCTTGGGCGGCTCTAGTTCTTTGAGTCTCCTCGCATTTTCTTCTACATTTGTAATCACAGCATTGAGCAAGATTCCGTAAAATTCGTGTGCATCTTGGTGCATGGTAGTGCGGAACATCTCATTGTCCCGCTTGAAGATCTCCAAAAACCTCTGTGGGCTGAGTATACCCATCCTCGTCTGTGACTGTATGAGCGTCGTGAAAATGTCCTTCAACGCCGTGAAGGTGGATTCCTCCATGCCATACTGACGGGCATTCTCGTACGTCAAATCCACGATAGGCCCTGCCAGCATGGCCTGCTTCTTTTTATATTCTGGCGAGTCTGGCTTATCTTCTGGTCTAACTTGACCCGGGGGCGCCTGCGGAGGTGGCGTTGCCGCTACGGCCGCTCGCCGCTTCGCTGCTTCTGCTGCCGACAATCCCTTTGCGGTTTGCGGGTGAACTGCTCCTCCATTCATGGAGCTCGATATAACGGGTTTTGGGTTTGCGTTCGGGGTGTCGTGAGGCGAATGAGGGGGGTATTGTAGTACATGTTCTCGGAATGGTATGGAGTAGTATAGAGCTTGAACGATTGAATTGCAATAACTGTACAATGTCAGAAAGGCGATCGCGCCTGCGGAAGTATAATCACAAACCAGGTATTTCCAAACTATTTTGCCTAAGTCAGTAAACTGCGCAACCTGTGTGGAATGGAAGGGGGGGTCTCATACATTTTCCATCCCAAAGAACTTATCGCTCCCATCAGGTCGGATAGGTCCAGCATTGAGCAACATCTTCTCCAGCGGCGTCAACTCCACCACAGGCTCCTGCTGCTGCTTCTTCGACGCATTCGCATTCTGGCCCGGACTTGACGGTCCCTAGCCCTCCGTCAGCACACAAAGCCACCCCAAAAAAACCCCCGAAAACCGCATCGCAAAGCCAGCAGCTGGGGTCCCAAAACGAACCCGCCCTCGCCGCAGAGCCCCGCCATTGGTCATCGGCGCACACGACAAACGGGAAAAGAGAGACTCACGGTGCCGGTCTTGAACTTGCTGAACAGGCCCGTCATGGCGACGACGGTCGTGGCGTTGCGTTGCGGTGCGCGGAGGGGTGCGTGATCGAGTCGGTTGAGGGGCGCGGGCGACGGCCACTGTGGGACGTCACACACAGTTTCGCCGGAGGCAGGTGGGATGGAGCTTAGGCTGTGCTCATCTCAATTCGCGATATGCAGTTGTTGAAGGTCGATGGGGAAGGAGTTATTCTTGCCCTTGCCAGTTTTCCGGGGAAGGAGAATTGGACTCGGAGGAGAGGTTGTCAAAGCGGGGAGGACTGTGGTTGTGGGAGCGGTTTCTTTGCCTGTTCAGCTTTGGGGGCTGGAGCGTGCAGGTGGTGTGGATGGCGTCAATGGGGGGAGAGCCTGTTGCTACTTGGTGGGAGATGGATGCTGTTGATGGAAGGTAAAGATAGATGAGCGAGTTGACAAGGACTTGGACATGAGATGGGGAGCAAACGGGCGGCAGAGATGGTTGGAGGGCTGGTTGTTGGTTTTGGTTTCGGTGGTTATGGTGGAGTGTGGCTTCCGTTGTGGTGGTGTCTCGGGAAGGAGTGAGTTGAAAGGTGGACCCTTTGTAATGGGATGGAAGCATGGAGCAAGGGATGAGGGAAGAAGGAAGCAGCGGGGGATGGAGAAGTGGAGGAGGAGAGAGGAGAGTGTGCGTGGTGCATGGAAGGGGTGGAATGGTGGAAGGTGGTAGAGTAACTGGGGAGGACTGGGGGGGTTGAGGTATGGAGGTACTTTAGAATAGTATGGGGGGAGCAGCAAGGCAGTATGTACCTTGTTTTAGTAAGAATTACTAGTGGTAATCATACAGTAGCAAGGGCTCACAGTACTGCAGAAAGAGTAGAGTACTAGAATCAGGTAAGCCACAGTCTATTTAATGTTAGAGGAGGGATCTTGGAGGAGGGAGGGGATCCTTCCAAATTGATAGGAGGAATGGGAGAAAGGCAGCCGAAAGGCGTTGTTATGGGGGTGGTGTATGGGTGTATGGGGGAGTTTATGGGGTGGTTTATTGGGGCCACTAGAGGCTAAAATGGGGCCAAGTTCGAACAGTGCTGAGTGCATGGTTGGTGGTACGATTAATGGGTAATGGGGATTGTTGGGACGGAGAGAGGAGAGAGGCTGGAGGGACTGGAGAGGCTGGAGAGGGCTGGAGAGTCGTGCACTTGTCTTGTAGAGAGTTAAAGTAAGGTACACACATAAGTAAGCAGTAAAAAGTCGAGTAGTACAGTAGTCGGAGTAGTAGTAGTCGGCGTAGTAGTATGCGTCCTGCAGGTCACAATTGTTGGTACGAGTAACTCTACAGCCTGATCCTGATTAATCCAACAGCACCTAAAATACCACCACAGCCATATACAGATTACACACTTAGTAAATTGTGGCTCCTAACAAATCGCACAGCCTCCTTGCCCTCCTCCTCTCTCCTCCCCTCTCCTCCCCTCTCCTCCCCTCTCCTCTCCTCTACTCTCCCTCCTAAATACTATCTCCTACCTCCGTACTACACCCGTAACCCTCCCTCCCACCTCCATCCATCCAACACCCCTAATCCCTCTCTCACACCCACCCAGCCGATCCCTCCCCGCCAAAACCTCCCCTAGCCACACAATCCCTCGTGGCTCCCCCATCCCCCCCCAGCACCTCGCTTCCCACCCACGCAGTTTGACAGCCCCAAACAACGCCTATCCCCACCAATCAGCGCTTCCACACCGCCATCCCTGAACTGCCATGTGCTCAGCTGTTGATAGACGTAGTGCAGTACAGTAGTACGGTGCAGTACGGTAGCACCAGTGCGTTCTGGGTGTCTCTGGTCCGCCGTACTAGAAACCGGCCAGGACCAATACTGCAATGTGTTCATCCTTCCTTTTATCCAGAACAGTACCAGCCCTGCCAACTTTCTAACCCTTCTAACCCTCCTTCCCACCCGTCCCCCAGCTTCCCCATCATCCCCAACACCCCTCCCCTGGCCCGTCTGTCCCCCCTCCAACCCACACACCACGGACTCAACCCTCCGCAATACCGCCGTGAGACGCCCGCGGTTGGCGGGCGATGCAACATCCCCCGCCAACCCGACGCCACGGCCTACGGGAGGGGTGAGCTTGTGCGTGCTAGGCACTGGTTGCTGTTGGCGGGCAGAGTTTCCCCGGAGGCGGGAACGTATGATGGTGGCGAGGAAGGGGGGAGATCGGATCGGCACGTAGGGAGTTTAGGCGGGGTGATGATGATGATGTTACGAGGGGATGTACGTAGGGGATACGCAGTTGTGGAATCAGCTGGACGTGTGGTGGTGGTGGTGGTTACGTGTGTTTGCGAATAGGCAGCTAGAAATGGGTAGCTAGGTGGCAAGCTATAGCTGTCGTGGCCAAGAGGATATGTGGAGAATGGTGGTGAGCTGTTGGCGTACAGCACGTGAACACGAGAAAGTGGCTGCCTCTCAAGGCACGCAGTATATAGCTTTCCCGGTCAAGAGAAAGCTATACGTGCCTATCTATCCAGGAAGGGTGGTGGTAAGCTGTCGAAGCACAGCACGTGAACACGATCGATAAATGGCTGACTCCTGTCCAGACACGTAGTATAGCTTCGTCGAGAGCTCTAGGAAGGTGTGCTGGTAAGCTGTTGGAAAAATATCACATGAACACGATCAATAAACGGCTGCCTCCTATCCAGGCACGTAGTATAGCTTCGTCAAGAGCCTAAGAAATGTAGCAGTAAGTCATCATAGTCCCTCCAGTCGAGTATCCCAGGACACAAGCACAAACAGACCAAAAGGATACATCATATACACATTGTATTCCCCACCAACATCGCGCCGCTACAAGTGGTATCCCTCCAAACGCCGCCGCAGCCATGACCGCATCATAGTATACAAAAAAAATGCTCCCGCTGCGAACAAACTTACAAAAGGCCGCAGCCTACCCGCTCCCCAAAGCACACCTATCGTACTGTAGACACCTCCAAAAGCTTCCCTTCCTCCCTTCCTCCCCTCCTCCCCTCACAAATACCTCAACCGCCTCGTCGCATACGCCGCCCCCAACGTACTCAACGCCCCAATAAACAAACAAACCGCAATCCCATTAACCCCCTCCTTCTTGACTTCCCCCCCTTCCCCCCCCGCCAACTCCGGGCTCTTCCCCGGCTCCAGCACCGAAAAAACAATCAACGAAATAAACGTCCCCACAAACTGCGGCAACGTCGTATAGATATTCAGAATCCCAAAATAAATCCCCGACAGCTCCCCCGTGGACGCGATATCCTCGTCGCCGCCGCGGTGGAGGAGAGAGGCGGACGAGGGACGGAGAAGCTCGAAGGAGTCCGAGCGGCGGGCGTCGGAGCGCCGGCGGTAGGAGGAGGTGGGGGGGGCGCCGGAGCTGAGGCGGTTTACTTCGATGCCAAGGAAGGCGAAGGGGGCCCAGGAGCCGAGGACCCAGGGGCTGGGGGGTGGTTAGTTGTGTCTTACTTGGAAGATAAGGGGGGGGGGCTTACAGTCCGCAGAATGCGACGAGGGCGGTGGCGAAGCGGAAGGATGATGCGAGGGGTGCGAGGATCATGGCGCCGGCGAACATGAAGTGTCCGATGAACCAAGCTGTGAGCAGGTCAGGCTTGTGCTTAGTGACGAGTTTGACGAGCTTAGCGATGCTGCTCGGTGGGCGGGGCGTGAAGTTGTCTTCCTCTGGCGAGCGCACGAAGAAAGGCATGAGGAACGCCCCTGCGAAGGTGACCATGGAGAACACAACCAGTGCCATGCTTCCAATGCGCCCGACGTCTCCGAGCGCGTCTTCCGACTGCTTCACATCCACAGGCGCGTCGTAGCGGAAGTACGTCTCACCAACCCATGTGCTGCCGTAGAAGAGGAATGGGAACCAGCCGATCCAGGCCCAGAATTGCGCCCAGCAGATGGCTTGGATGCGGGGGGGGAGGTGCATGATAGTCTTGATGATCTTGCGCACGACCTTGACGCCGCTTGTTGTTGCGTCGGAGGACTTGCCGGAGATGAGGACGCGCTCCGTTACGGCCCAGGAGGACACGCCGACGGTGAACATCAAGATGAAGCAGGCGATGAGGACTAGCTTCTTCAGCTGCGTGTCGCCCATGCCCTTTCCAAAGATAGAGACGAGGTCGATTGTCCCCGCCGCGTACCCAACCAGGTGTCCCACCGCGACCATCCTACTCGCCCAGGCCGATCCGAGTTGCTGCTTGGGAATAGGCAGGGTATCGACGATCAAGCTGCGGCCACAGGATTGAATCGCATTGATGGCAAAGTCCACAGCGTAGATGCTAAATACAGCCACCACGATTGTCCACGTCTTTGCCTTCTCCTCGTCCGACACGAACACCCCCACGAGTTCCTTCGCCCATGCCATCGCGATGAACGAGATCGAAACGATTATCGACGCAATGACCATGAAGGGTCTCCTCCGGCCGAATTTCGACTTCGATTGATCCGCGATCACGCCGACGATGGGCTGCATTATGAGGCCGGAGAGGGGGCCTGCGATCCAGACGAGGGAGGTTCGACTTTTCGTGAGCCCGAGTGCGAGGAGGTATGGTGTGCAGTCTGTATGGTGTGTTAGCATTCTATAGTCAATAAACAAAGGCGATTGGGGTGCTTACAAGTCATCTCGACTCCCCATGTGAACCTAGAAAAGCTATCAGCATAATTATCCCCCCGAATCTGAGCAGCTGAGCTTACTGGATCCCAATTAGGGACATGGTCAACAGAGCCATCCTCATGGACTCCGTAGAGCCCTTTATGGATGGCTGCCCTGCCCACGACGCCATATCTTTGCCGTCTCCCAATTTATCCTCCATCAAGTCCTCGTGCTCCTCCGGTCGCCGCCAACCGCCCGTCGGATACCTGGGCACAGAGTACCCGTTGGCATCATCACTCGAATTGTCTTTGAGCACTATCATAGCTGCTCTGCATATTTCCTCGCGTACACCCTTAACAGCCAACAAAATGTCGTTTGAGGGTAGTCGTCGTTCGTTCCGTCAACAGATTGGGAGGACGTTTTTGAGGGCTGGGTGACCTAGGAGGCGTTGACTTTGGGGATATTTTGGGAACGACAGGGGTCGCCTCAAGCGGCGGGTGAATTGGCTGGCGTTTTGGGACATGGGGGTGCCCAGGGGGAGGGTTATCGCAGGTCGGTCCACAATCGCTGGTCCTAGCCCCTCCTCATCAAAAATGATTGCGTGTAAACCGCCCCTTCTAAAACACATTAATTTTAGACAGTGTGGAGTAAGTAATCTAGACCACCTTTTTGCTATGTCTGAAGATGCGTTGGGAAAGGATAGCTCGAGCGGCAAAAAAGGCAAAAAAATATAGTGTTCTTAATCGAGGTGATCCTCGACTCGCAGATTGCGGCTTCTGTGGATCGAACACAGTGCCTCCAGATATCGGAGCTGAAGTTGTCTTCAGTCTGGCGCTCTCCCAAGTGAGCTAAAGCCGCCTTGGTGTTAGACGGGAGATTATCGGTGTACATAACATGAATATCGTCAAGTTCAATGGATAAACTACAATTTATCTATTTTATATGGTAATTTCGAATATAAATGGAAGGTACGACTGAGAGTCGTTGCCAAATCTACCCAACAATACTTCGAGCATCACTCCTTCCCATAATATTATTGTCCCCGCATACCGTAGTATTAATAATCGACGGCACAAAATACCCAATAAAAAGTTACGGGATTCTTTCGGGCTGCACCGAAAGACGGATACCCGGTTCGGGAATCCGTCAAGGATGCGGCGACTGTCACATATCACTTCTTGGAGGGGGAGGCGGTCTGGAGGCTGATACGACCCAAGCTCCAAGTCACAACCACAGTTACGACCTAGAAAAGCCCTATGTATAGCCATCGTGAAAGCTGAGCTGTGGGAAATCAAAACTACGATTGGATGGTAAAATATCGCTCAGCACACAAGGGCAACCGGGGAGTTATAAACGCGTAGGTGTACGTGGTGTGGGCGTTAAATCAAGATTTTGGCTTCCTGTGTAATGTACACCGACAATGCGCCGTGAGCCGTCCTCGCTATATCTTACTCAAATAGGGGTCCCTCTCAAGAGTATGAAGCCGTAGGAAAAGCACACAAGCAGAGGAGGTTCAACACCCATGATCCGATCCAGCCCGATCCAACAGCCCCCAGTTTACTTCCTTGGAACAGAGATAGTAAGCCAAGGGAGGATATAGAGCATGTACTGTCGCATCGGGCGGGATGCTCGATATATTTGGTCCAGGCTGCGCCATCCTTACAGAGTGTGATCCCATCAGCTGCATGCAGCCTGTTTCCGCATAAGCTCTCCTGCATATCACCCTGGCCGCGCATCCTTTAGAGATTCGAAGATTAAGTCTTCATCTGACAGATCGCTGGGTCTCTCAGAAGGAATTTGATGGTACGGGGAGCTGCGATGTGATACAGTGAAGTGAAGTATAGTTGCCAGTTGCCAGTTGCCGATACAGAAACTGCACTGTGCACAACATGTCCAGTGCGAGATGAATGTGAGACAAAAGAGCTGGATGTTGAATATCAAGAGTACTCTAGCATCGGCGAGCTGGAATACGGGGGGAAGTACTACCCCACTGACTGTACTGTGCATCCTCACCCCCACGTCGCCCAGTAAAGGAAAGCGCAATGCTCTCCTGGCCGATTACAGGTTATTGTCGCCACCACCGCCGAGGGCTGAGAGTCTGTGTGTATTTATGTGGTCTCTGTGGTCTCCGTACAGAAATTCTGGGGCCAAAACTCGCGCTTCAGTCAGTCATCTTGCCTCGGGGCTTACGAGTAGCGGCCCGCATGTCTCTGACGAGGCTGGCTATCCCCATCCATCTCCAAGAGCCAGTGGGCGTTCCCCGCCACATCACAGGCACCCAATCGCTACTGGCCAGCGCGCCCCTACAGTCAGAGACATGTCCCCAGTGACCTCGCGACAACTCATCTTCTATGTCTATTGCAGATTCACAAACTGATCTTCACGTCATCCACGCCTTTGGTTCGTACTCACGTTTAGGCGCGGTGGTGGAGGTGGCGGTGGTTTGCGACAGCCCCAACTGACCTGCGTCTCACTTCGACTCCCCGCCCGCGGCCAACCAAGCCGGTTCCGACAGTCACTACATTGACGTCGCACCACTCACTCGAACGTCGGTTCACGATAAACACACTCTCGTCGTGTCCCCCGGCAATGAGGGAGACGATCGTCATGCTCGGCAGTCTACCCGGGAGCCCTCTGGACGGGGAGCTCAGCCCAACCTTCGACGACGACAACCATAATGGTGTCAGCCTCTTCGGCGAACCATCTGATATGCTCGAAAGCGGGGAAACTCAGCCTGCGGGGTTTGAGATACAAGAACTGCCATCCACCCCAGACGAATCTACGCCATATCCCATGAGCGACGACGAAGGGGGAATGCTGTCAGATGGCGGGGTTCAGCTGGATATCAGTCAAGCTCATACCGAGTCCGTTGATCTCGACACAGATATGGCTCCGCCCGAAGCCGAGGAAAACTCCAGTTTACTCTCAATTCCACAAATCCATGCCATCTCGGAGCATGAGTCCTCCAATATTGCCGTCGGATTAGAGTCAGACACCATGCAACCCTCGTGGCCACAGGAACCCGGCCCTGGTGCCAGTGCGGTGGCTTATCAGATTTCAAACTTATTAGATGAGATATCAGGCTTAACACAACAAATACAGCATACTCAGCACGAGCATCCAGAACTGCAGCATATAGAGCAACAACTTCATGACCTGCAACAACTTCAAACCTTGCAACACATCCAAGGCATGCAAGAGCAAGGCGAACAACCAACGGTACCACACGGGGCGGCTTATGACCAAGGTAATTCACTTCTTTTTTATTGTCCTGTGCTTTTTGCTCCTTCCTCCAGTACTGGAAGCCAACTTGTCCATGCAGGTTCGATGCCTGCCGTATCCATGCCTCTCAACGCGGAAGACTTGGGTGCCGTCTCATCACTCTTGGAACCTGGTGGCCAGGCTTTAACTCATATTTCGCACGTTTCTCCACCAGTGAATACTTCAACACAGTCTGGTATTGCTGGCATCTTTGAGGTCATGAATGGCGTTGATATACCTTTCAATGTTCCTCCAGCTAATGTCGCACAAGTCGAAGTTTCACATGACAACATGACGCTATCCGACTTCCTGTTCCGCTGGAGCCTCACTATCAGATCCGAATCGAGGAAGGCAAACAGAGGTCCTCGATTAGAGCGTTTGCGCGAGTTCGGAACATCCATGCCAACTGAAATCCGAAGGACGGATTTGCGAGGCGAAAGGTGTGATATCCAGGGGATAAACTGGAAAAAACTGGAGGTCAAGCGACGAGACGCCAGGAGGATGCGGATCGCGAGTTATAAAAACTTTCACAACTTAACCCCGCCACCCTGGCTGCCACATGTTCTCAGCGACTCGTGTATCCAGGACGACAGCGAAGATTTCTTCAAGTTTCGCCGGATGAATTTTAAGCACAAGATGGACCTCCCTCACTTTCAATTACGGAACCTTGTTGCCTGCACCTCCAGGAACAACGTTTTCCTGACCGGATCATATCGCGTGATCCAGACAAATCCCAATTACGGACAGCGTTGCATTGCAATGAACCTTTCCGAGCCAGAAGTGCAGCGTACGCACGGGCCGGCCTGGGGTGGCGTTCAAATATCGACTCTTGCTGCCAACCATGGTGTTCTCATTGCCGGCGGCTTTCATGGCGAATATGGCATGAAGGCATCAAGTCGACCGGAGTCCAAGCACATCGAGGGACTTGTTGTAGATCATCCGAACTGCATAACAAATCACATCCAAATCAACCTCAATCGGCAGAGCGGTCTTCCCCAAGCCGTCATCGTTTCAAATGATAACGGAATCCGCACATTAGACTGCACCACCAATAAGTTCACAAGGTACCACCACTATGAACATCCCATCAACTGCTCAGCCCAGAGCCCGGACCACCGACTTCGAGTGCTTGTCGGAGACAGTTGCGATGTTATGATCTGCAATGCGGAAACAGGAGAAATTCTTCAGAAGCTCGAAGGGCATTGTGACTACGGATTTGCCTGCGACTGGGCGGATAACGGATGGCACGTCGCAACCGGACACCAGGACAAACTAGTCAAAATCTGGGATGCCAGGATGTGGAAAACAAGCCACGGAGAGGCTAATCCATTGGCAACAATTTCCTCAACAATGGCCGGCGTACGGAGCTTGAAATATTCCCCATTAGGGAGCGGAAAGAGGGTGCTGTTAGCATCGGAACCTGCAGACATCATCTCAGTCATCGATGCTGAGACATACGAGTCAAAGCAGACGCTCGATCTGTTTGGAGAAATTGCTGGCACCGCCTTCTCCCCAGATGGGCAAAGCATTTTTGTCGGCGTACACGACAACTCTAGAGGTGGGCTCATGGAGTTTGAGAAGTGCGGATTTGGTCGATCATACGAACATGAAAGCATTTTCCGGAAACGAGATCGCGAGGTTGACATGTATGATAGTGAGGAGGTCGATGAGGACATGGAAGATATGGCGGCCGGGCTAGACTGGAAGAGATCAATGGCGGATGTGGTTGCTAATCCCAAATCTAAACGCACCGCAACGCATCGACGGAGACGAGCAGCCAGACTGGGGGACCTAGAGGCTTACTGAACTGGAGTTATACATACGGGAGGCGACGCAAGGGAGAAGGCGCCGATCGTTACTGACAATAACGGTTTGGGCGATACGATTCTACGACACAATCATTTTTCGCGATATCACAATCATTTTAATCAAGGGCGCTTCAAGGGGATGATACCAGGGAAAGGCATGGACATATACGGGGTGGTGGTTGGTGAGGCTTAGCATTTTCCGGCGTTTTCAACAACTGGAGCACAATGGCCAAAGGAGCCCAAAGCATGGGCTACTTGCTATTGTTCTCTACATGGGATATTTTGATTCGACGGGGATAAAATAACTCACTTAAAATAATATCAATTTATGACGAGTAACTTTTCTACTATTTTGCTCTTGATATAGAAATTAAATGTCTTGCCTGATATGTTAGGTGTGATGTCGGCGGCGTCTTCCCGACGGGGTAGGATCACAAAGTATGGTCTAGTTGCACCCCGTTTTGCTTGTACACACCCGCATCGTGACCAAAGTCGCGCCCACTCTCCTTTTAGTGATTGTTCTTTCTTATTCATAGTCAATGCGTGCCTCTGCTCTTTCACTGGTCAATTTGACTGTTCGCAATTCGCTATATATACGGCCAGCTCTCCGGAGGTTCCCAATTCAACGGCGCGGCCTCACCAATAGCAACCTGCCCTATCGAGCTCTTTCCAAGACAACGTATGTAGACAGAAGCTAGCCCTGCTACTGCCCGGTACCCCGCGCCCACCCAACTAACAGAGGACAGGACAACATTACCTTCCAACCGGCCACAACTTTCAAATACCAGGAATATAATCAAAGCAACCTCGGCCAGACACTGCTCCTACCGACGTCACGAAATGTGCAAACTACACGGAGAAGCCGCTGTGGGAAGTGTTGTGGACGTTACACAGGGAAGAGAGATCTTGCCTGGGAATGTGATCCCAAGACATTACCATTTGACTCTCGAGCCAAACTTGAAGGACTTCACCTATGAGGGGCATGTCATTATCGACCTGGACGTCGTGGAGGACACCACCTCGGTCTCACTCAACACCCTGGAGCTGAATATCAAGAGCACAAAGGTGATCTCTGGGGACCAGACGATTACGTGAGGACCCCGCATTGTCTGTTTACTCTCTTTTGCACTGTAACTGACCATTCTGCCCTCTAGCTCGTCCCCCGAACTATCATACAATGAATCCACACAGACGACCAAGGTTGCGTTCAAAGAGGTCATCCCAGCTGGCAGCAAGGCACAGCTCGAGATGACCTTCACGGGCGAGCTTAACGACAAGATGGCTGGCTTTTATAGATCGTCATACAAGAATAAGGATGGATCGACTGGCATACTCGCAACCTCTCAAATGGAGCCCACGGATGCCAGGAGGGCCTTCCCATGTTTCGATGAGCCGGCGCTGAAGGCTGCCTTCACCATTACGCTTATTGCGGACAAGAACCTTACCTGCCTGAGCAACATGGATGTTGCCTCGGAGAAGGATATCACGTCGGAGGTTACCAAGACCACTAAGAAGGCTGTCACCTTCAACAAGTCGCCATTAATGTCCACATACCTGTTGGCCTTCATTGTTGGAGAGCTGAACTATATCGAGACCGACAAGTTCAGACTGCCAGTTCGTGTCTACGCTCCCCCTAACCAGGACATCGAGCACGGCCGATTCTCCCTGGAGCTGGCTGCCCGCACTCTGGAGTTCTACGAGAAGACCTTTGACAGCGAGTTCCCACTACCAAAGATGGATATGGTTGCCATTCCAGATTTCGCTGCTGGCGCTATGGAGAACTGGGGTCTCATCACCTACCGTGTCGTTGATGTGATGTTCGACGAGAAGACCAGCGGTGCTGCTACCAAGGAGCGTGTCGCCGAAGTTGTCCAGCACGAGCTTGCTCACCAGTGGTTCGGAAACTTGGTTACCATGGACTTCTGGGATGGACTGTGGCTCAACGAGGGATTCGCTACCTGGATGTCGTGGTACTCGTGCAACATCTTCTTCCCAGAGTGGAAGGTGTGGCAAGGATATGTTACCGACAACCTCCAAAGTGCCCTTGGCCTTGATTCGCTTCGCAGCAGTCATCCTATCGAGGTCCCTGTCAAGCGCGCCGACGAGGT
The DNA here is from genome assembly GCF_001662655.1 of Pseudogymnoascus verrucosus. NCBI lineage: Eukaryota > Fungi > Ascomycota > Leotiomycetes > Thelebolales > Thelebolaceae > Pseudogymnoascus > Pseudogymnoascus verrucosus. The sequence continues at coordinate 15,323 of NW_017263700.1, forward strand.
TAACCAGATCTTCGATGCCATTTCGTACTCGAAGGGTTCTTGCGTTCTGCGCATGATTTCTACTTACCTCGGTGAGGACGTATTCATGGCGGGCATCAGACTTTACCTCAAAGAGCACGCCTATGGCAACACCCAAACTGGTGATTTGTGGGCTGCGTTGAGCACCGCCAGCGGCAAGGATGTCCGCAAGGTTATGGACATCTGGACTAAGAACGTTGGATACCCTGTCATCACCGTGACCGAGAATGACGACAAGAGCATTCACGTAAAGCAGAACCGCTTCCTTCGCACAGCCGATGTGAAGCCAGAGGAGGACCAAATTCTCTACCCTGTCTTCCTCAGCCTTCGCACCAAGGATGGCATTGATGAGACCCTCACCCTCACTGAGCGCGAGAAGTCTTTCCCCCTTGCCAACAACGATTTCTTCAAGCTTAACGCCGACCACACCAACATCTACCGCACATCTTACACGCCAGAGCGTCTTAAGAAGCTCGGCGAGGCTGCCAAGGGTGGTCTCCTGACTGTCGAGGACCGTGCTGGTATGATTGCAGATGCTGGTGCACTTGCGACTTCCGGATACCAGAAGACTTCTGGTGTCCTGAACTTGCTTAAGGGCTTTAACAGCGAGACCGAGTTTGTTGTGTGGAATGAAATCATCACGAGACTTGCTGCCATCCAAGGCGCATGGGTCTTCGAAGACCCGAAGGTCAAGGAGTCGATCGAAATCTTCACCAGAGAGCTCGTGAGCGAGAAGGCCCACAAGGCCGGCTGGGAATTCAAGGAGTCTGATGGTCACATTGAACAGCAGTTCAAGGCCATGCTCTTTGGTAGCGCTGGTCTTGCCGGCGACAAGGTTATCATTGACGCGGCAAAGGACATGTTTGCCAAGTTCTCCAAGGGTGACCACTCTGCCATCCACCCCAACATTCGTGGTAGCGTCTTCGCCATGGTCTTGAAATACGGCGGTGTCGCGGAGGTAAGCTTTCTAACCCCCATCCCAAACCAGTCCATAACTAACCAAAATAGTACGACACCATCCTGGGCGTCTACCGCAACTCGGTCAACACCGACGAGCGCAACACCGCCCTCCGCTCTCTCGGCCGCGCCAAGAACCCCGAGCTCATCCAGCGCTCCCTCGCCCTCTCCATCAGCGACGAGGTCAAGGAGCAGGACATCTACATGCCCATCAGCGCGCTTCGCACCCACCCCGACGGCATCAACGCGCTGTTCGAGTGGATGACGGTGAACTGGGACGAGCTTGCCCGCCGCCTCCCGGCAGGCCTCTCCATGCTCGGCTCCATGGTCTCGATCTGCACATCCAGCTTCACGAGCCTGGAGCAGAAGGCGAAGGTTGAGGCGTTCTTCGAGGAGAGGAGCACCAAGGGCTTTGCTATGGGATTGGCGCAGAGCTTGGACTCTATCCATGCTAAGAGCAGCTGGTTGGAGAGGGACCGCGAGGATGTCGCGAAGTGGGTTAAGGACAATGGGTATACCGCTCCTACGGTGAAAAGCGAGCTTTAAATTTGGGTAGGTCTTTGAAGGCCCCCCGTATAGGGGGGTCTTGGATGCGGCGTCAGGGTGAACTACTATAAGGAAGGTCACGTTTGGCATAGATGCGGTGGATTTCGCAAGCTATTTAAGCTAGTTAGTATTTATTTATAATGGGAATCTTCTCTCTGGGGATCAGGTGGATTAAAATATATCGTTTGAGTGGGGTTGAGATTGATAGCTGATAGCGCTCGGCCCTCGCCGGGACTGAGAAGACTACTGCTAGATTATTATGCCCATCCATTTGTTTAGCCCTTTTAACCCTCGACGAATTAAATCCCGACAGAAATTATTGTCATGCCCTAGCCATGACCAGTTCCCTTGCTCCAATTAACACCGTGCAAACGCCTCTAACGACGCATATCCGAGGAGCAACAGTTAATCCAGACGCGTAATCTTCAGGATATCGTGTCTGTGAAAGAAGCTCCTGTTTCGCTTCCCAAAGATGTCTAGAGGGGAGGAGAGGAGGGTTAGCTTTGAACTCGGCGCTGTGAGTTTGATGGGAGGACGGGGGGAACTTACACATTGGGACGCTGAGCAGGCAGACGACGACTTGCACGGTCGAGATGACCATAAACACATATCGCGTGTCGTTGGTGCTCACCCACTTGAAGGCCATGAATGTGAGCCCGAAACTGAAGAAATTCTTAAAGATGAGGAGGCACGTGAATGCCTCGATGGCGATGTTACCTAAGGCGATGCGTTAGCAAGCTCGTCGCCAGCGGTTGAGTGAATGACGGGTGTGAAAAAAAAGGGGGTACCTACGATGCGCATCAATGATATAAAGCGAGCTCGCCACCGCTCCCACCACCATCCCCATAACCTCCAAACAGTAAAAGAAAACCGCCCACGCCCAATGAAACCTCGTCAAATCCGTCGCCACGATCCCGAACCCGTATAGACCCGCACACCCAAACACCAGCTGCGGGATCACCAGCACGATCCTGAATTCCGGCTCATAAATCCCCCCATTGCGCCTTGTCATGAACTTGGCGCTCCAGTCCGCCAGCGCGCCTGCGATCAGGAAGCCGATTAAAGCCCCGATGAAGGGGCCCGTGTACGCGTACCCGCTCTCGACTTCGCCCCAGTAGTTGGGCGCGCCGAGGAAGATGGAGGCGACGAGGATGCCGATGAAGATGGTCCAGCCGATCAGGGTGCCTTGGATGAGGCAGGCCCAGAGGATGGCGGGGTGGAAGAAGAGGGGGAAGGGACGGAGGAGGATCTTGAAGAAGTTCTCGTCGGTGTAGGTCCCGTTGAAGGGCTTGAGGGATTGGATGTAGGTGCGCTTGGGGGTGTCGGCGCCGGGGTAGAGGTAGGGTGGTATGGCTGCTTCTGTTGAGGCGGGGGTGTCGTCGGATTTCTCGTTTTCGTTGCCGTTGGTGCCGCTGCCGCTACCGTCGCCATTCGTTGTGGTACGTTCTAGGCCGGAGTTGAGGGTCACATCTTGAGTGCTTTCACTGGCTGCTAGCATGTCTGTGTTTAGGCGCGGGTCGCGTCGGTATGCCGTCTCTGGGACAAAGAATATTATTCCTGGGAGGCACAGCGCGCAGAATATGGCTACGAAATTGAAAATCCACGGCACGCCCATGTTGTTTGAGATCTTACCCGCGAGGATGGGGGTGAAGAATGCACCGCCGAAGAGGGCAAAATTCATTAGTGCCATACGCTTGCCGCGTTCCTGTTACCATCGTTAGCTCAAGACACCCATTGGTTAGGGGAAGGAGTTGAGGTTCATACATGAACGAAATACAGATCTCCCACGATTGCGTTGATGAGAGCCTCGAAGGGCGCATTGGCAACGCCCTGAAAGATCCTGGCCCATAGCATACTCGTATAATTCAGCCCGGCGGCGCCAGCCCAGGCACTCGAGGCAACCAGCAGTATAGTCCCAAAGATTAGCAAGTGCCTCTTGCCCCATTTCCTCGCCGAGGGCACGAAGAAGGTTCCAGCGAACCCAACCCCCAACAGGAAATATCCTGTCAGGAGAGCCCCATCTGTGACTGTTCTTCCATATTTTTCTGAGATCGACAAGGTATTCGCAGCTAAGATGGGACCTAGTGCCGTTGCGAAGATTGCCGTCAGGGACAATACCAACATTATCACATCGCGTTTCCACAGCGGCCAATTCTGCGCTTATCATTAGCTTTGAAAGCTACCCCGCGGATTGTCCAAGCCATACCAGAGGATCATTCGGGTCATCGCTGGGTTGCGGAACGAGAATAATCGGATCTGCTCCACTTGTATCGCACTTGAGATGGGATACATCTTCTCGACCGGCTTCCTGCGGATGTGGCTTATCGAAATATCTAGTGGTGCCTTTACCGCATCATCAGTTCTAGATATCTATAGTGGAGGTGTAAATGCGCATACCCGGAACATGGTCCATCACCTTATCTTCCAGAATCCAGAGACCCATCTTGCCGCGTCTACACAAAAGCTTCCTTCCTCGAGTTTCTGTCGAAGAGCTGGTCGGGTATGGTGATCAAGGCGGTATCGGAGCATAAGGGAAAATAGGCAGAGAGCAGCGCCGACCGCCTGCGCACTGCGTCTCCTTTTGAAGCTGTGCGAAAGCCGTGTGATGAGATTGATCATCCGTCGGCCATCAAGGGCGGCGAAGACAGCTGTAGCACTGTTGAGGCATTGACGACTAACCGCTTCTGGACCGTGCTCACCTAAATGTCTGTCAAGTATTACATCGATTGGACCTTAACTCCGATGGGATCCCTTACCTCAGCCGATTTAGAAATAAGAGCGTTTATCAACATTTCTCAATGTCTCGATTGTTTACCTTACATCGACCTTACATTAGTGCTATGTTGGCTTTTCTAAGTTTCCCATCAGTGGCCGTTTTGTCACCTGTGTTACCGTACTACCCCAGGTTCCCCAGAGTTGCTAGAAGGTAGCGGCCGAGCCTTGTCACTTGTCACTGTAAGTAGTTTAGCGGCCAGCCTGTCAACATTCAAGGGAAAATCACGTCGCACCTTGCTTTATAAGAATCAAATACCCCTTAAAATATATATGTTGTAATCATATCCCCAATTATGCAGACCTACCCTTTCTCAGTAATTCATAGTGTATCACAGCAGCAAATGACAATGGTTGAGATGTAAGACTTCGGGGGGCCGAGACCACCGAATTTCGGGAGGGGATGTCGCACCCGTCCAATTATGGCCCAGCAAAAACAGTAAGACGACCTTACTGTACTGACTAGACCCTGCACCCCTCTGTTTAGCCGTGCCTGGATGGTCCCTCAATATCCAAATTGACCTCATCTCTTCAATTGAACGTCTCCAACTCCATCTCACCACTCTCCTGCGATCGCAACCTCTACCACTAAAACTCATACAGCTCACTAGCCACCTTCCAACATGCGCGCCTCCGCCGTCATCGCCCTCGCGGCACTCATCAGCGTCACCGCCGCAGCAGGCGGTGTTCCGGACTGTGCTGTAAGCCCCCCTTGCGCCAGCAGACAGACAAATACATTCTAACCTGTGGTCCCTCCCAGAAACCTTGCGTCACCCAGTTCACATCCGGCTCCAGCATCGCCGGCTGCAACAACCTCAACACGAACTGCATCTGCAGCAACAAAGACTTCCTCAGCAACATCGCCTGCTGCCTCATCGACAAATGCGACGAGGCCGGCCGCAACGCCGCCATCGCCTACGCGAAGTCCATCTGCGCCACCGCTGACCCGCCAGTCGAGGTTCCGTCCGAGGTCGTCTGCAACTCCTCCTCCTCCTCCAGCAAGGGGACGGCGGCAACGACGGGCGCCTCTACCACCGGCGGCTCTACGACTGGGGGAACTACGCAAGCTCCTACTACGGGGACTACCTCAACACCAACATCGGCGGCCCAGACTTCAAGCAGCTCAGGCGCCGCGATGGTGAATATGGGGAGCAGCGGGATGGGATTGGCTGGTGGCTTTGCGGCGGCTTTGGTGCTCCTGTAAACAGTGCTTCTGTAAATATGGAGGGGTGGTAATGCGGTGCACGCGGTGCACGCGGTCAAGTTCCTGTAGGACACCGTGTGACGTTCGGATGCGGGGTATTAGCGATTGTTTTGTGGTGGCTGCGATGTGAAGTTGTTTGTCTTCGTGGTTTACTATGTGGGATATTTAATAATAGTCCATGTGTGGTTAATATTCAAGTCGATAGCTTAAGCCGTCTTTAGTATTTATTCCAATGGCATGTTTCATCACCTGCGCCCGAAGAATGAAAAACCTGCTTGCTTCCACCAAGACTTTAGTAAATGAAGACGTGCACCGGAGAATGCCATGGTCGATGTTTCGAAACCACTAAGGCAGCATATGATACTTTCCAATCCGAACAGCGCCAAAAAAACGCGTCATAGGATGCCACAGACGATGTTTGAACCTAAAAAAGTAGCATGTGATACTTTCCAATTCAAACGTTGCCAGAAACGCGTCATGGTTGTTTGATGTTTCGAAACCACGCAAATAGCATGATGCTTTCTAATCCGAACGTCCACAGAAACGTGTTAGTTAGTGTCTTGGGCAACGCTTAGAAGCCACTCGGCGACATATGATAAAACCTCTCAACCCAAACGCCACCAATGAGGACCACCAATGAGAATCTAGGCCATCTCATAGATTCAAGAAACCAGTTTGATAGCAAATAATCTCATCCCAACCCAAACGCGGAGACGCGTCAGTAATAACTTGGTGTCACTCTCGTGCAACGCGTTATCCTCGAGCCCGTCACACCGTTGAAATAGCAACAAAGCTAAGCTCTCACGCCAGTGTCAGCGCCGAGGTCCCCCTCGCTTCAAGACCTACACACCGCAGCATTCCGATCAACTCGCACAACCTCCTGCAGTCCTGGCACCCCGTCTCACACCGCCCGCCCCCATTGCACAGCCCCGATGTCGTGCCTACCAACCAAGCACACGGCCAGCCGCAAGCAACTGCTATTCTGGCCATGCCACGGCCGATCACGCATCGCCGACAGCTTGTCATGCTCCGGTAAGCGCTATCGTCGCTGGCAATATAGCCTTTCTGGCCCGTCATGCAGCAATGGTGGGGCAATGAGGGTCTCTGCAATAGAGAGGGTAGGGATGGAGGGGTCAGGCATACGCAGGCGCATACGTAGAGTGGGAGAGATTGATTCCGCCGCTTCGGGCGCTTGATCGTCGTCGTTGCAGCGGTGGTGGTGGGAGGGTATGTCAGGGCTTTATCAAGGTCCCTACGCGAGGCAATGCAGCCGCGGCTGACGGATCACTGACTGGGCGCCATGCTATAATATGATATGATGATGGCATGCAGGGACTCCATGCGGCCGTCTCCCAAAGCGTGTCGGCGGCGGTGGGAAGCGGCAACATGCCTGCTGCGGGATGGTTATATGCCAGCGGTGTTATCGGCCTGATGCTCGTGGTTCTGGGGGCGGGAGGGACAGAGCTGGACGGGATCGGCTTTTGGGTAATTGATTTGATGAGACCCTGCGAAGTACTATCCTCGGGAGGGACGGAGCTGGACGGACCGGCTTTTGGGTAATTGATTTGATGAGACCCTGCGAAGCATCATCCCCGGTAGTAAATTTCGGCAGAGCGGGCGGATGATGTAGATGGACGTCGCTGCGTTTTCACTTTTCGCTTTTCACGCTATGTATACACTTGCCGTGCGTGGATCTGCACTGCGATTCTTGGACTGGGCTGTTATTGCATGCTCGGTGGTGGATAGGGGCAATATAAATTCGGCACATCATGATATGTCTGCTGTCTATCGTATTGTGGTATTATTGTATGTATTGCTGTAATTGTACTATAGCTGTACTATAACCGTGCTATAACAACGGTGATGTCCGGGGATTGGCATCAGTGCCATCAGTGCGAAAGTAGGTAGAGTGGAGGTGAGAGTGAGAAGAGTCCCGAAGAGCACTGTGGGTGTCTCTACATACTGCACTTGTACCATAATGTTCTCCCAGCTAAAGTGGATTGGGTGAAAGTTGCGTCAGAGCGGCAACGTGATAGAGGACGCTTTGGCCAACGGTACGTTCGGGTACATACTTGAAACGATACTACTATGCTTTGAGAGACTCGCTTTGGCCTTTTTGTGAGCACTTCGACGCAATCTGAGCAAATATCTAATCTGAGCAATCTGAGCAATCTGAGCAATCCGAGCCAAACTTCGGAGAGCAGTGTCTGGGCACTCTCTCCATCATTTTATCGTGGCGGCGGATTATCTTCGGGTCACAAATTCTTTGGTAAGCTGCTGAGCTCATACTCCATGGAGTAAGGACGGGAAACGGGAAGTTAAAGCAAAGATCGGTAAGTATAACACCGAAGGGAACCGCCACAACCTCCCTCTTGTGGCCTTGGTATCTGGAAAAGTGCCACTATTCATGATGCTAACTGCTAACTAGAGGCATATAGCTGAGAAGATCTCACACCGTCGCCCTCTCGTCGTCCAGTTACCAGTATAGCTTCCCTAAGACCGGGACGAGAGCGTTGCTAGCGCTGAGGTGGTCCGGCCAAGACTCAACGTGGTTTGGGGTCTACTGTAGGTCCACTGTCAGTGCCCCGACGCTCGTACCGTGTAGCGTGCAGGAGTACGAAGTACATTCATTTGCCTTCGATCCGTCAACCTCCGAGCACGGCCATTGGGAGAGCAGCAAGCAGCTAAGCAAAGGGCCACCCGCGAAGGGAAAATGCAGACGCGTTGGCCGATGCCAATACTCCGTAATGCCTAAATGAGGCAGGCAAAGACGGGCTGTGAGAGGGGGGGAAAGGGTATGCACGACTCGTGCACTGCAAATGACAACTCGGACCCCCACATATCACTATCACAGAGGTCCCGGACATCACTACTCAACTACCAAGAAACTGCTAACTTCCTTACTCCCGGCACCAGCCATTTCTGTGAGCATTCTGTACATTCTGTACATTCCGTGCATTCTGTGCGTACGGTGAATTGTGTGCATACTGTGCATACAGTATACCGCGCATTTGGGTGGCGAAAGAACGTTTGTCGAAAGAAAGGATAGATCATGGCGCAAATGGTGAGCTCGAACATGAAACCCCCAATCGCAACTAAAGCCTATCCGTCGGCATGCCACGCGCCACCCCTGTTCCCCCAAGCCGGTCGAGTTCTTTGCCTGCCTTAGTTAGGGCACAGGTGGATAGTGAGTAAGGTACGAGATCTCGTACAGCGCTCCGCACTGTTGGTACTGAATTGTGCGGTACTGGACGGGGATGCTGCAGCCGTACTTTTTGCTGGCTGTGCTGTGATATATTAAAGACTGTGATATACCATACTCCCTACATACAGGTAGTATCCCATTGTGCAGATGCAGGCGCAGGCGCATGTATGTCTATCGGCCTGTATGCAAGCAAGATGCACGCTGCAGCCCACGTACTTTGGCACTTTACTATCCCGTACCTGCCTGACCTTGCCCCTCGAGCTCAAGATCGGTACACTTCCAGGTATAAAACATCTGCGGAGTCAGCAAACCCTAACCTTGAAGTGTCGACGACTTTCCAAGCAGGAGAGTGAGGCTAAGAGGAAGGGCCAGTAATGTTGTAGATGCATCATTCAGCCCACCAAACCCACCTACCACCCATGGTAAGTAAGTACTGTACTCCGTATGTAAGTCTATGGACATAATGGACATAGCTCAAAACAAGTATCACACGTGGTACTATGCCGCCTACTAGATCTTCCGCATCAAATGGGGTTCAATGCTCATGGTCTGGTCTGGGCATTGTTCCTTCCCAATTACTCTCTAGCAGTACTCTCTAGGAGAATTGCGACTTGTCACCTGGTTCCCACTCAGCCTACACTGCCACGGTCCGCACTTGCCCACACTTGTCCCCGTGCTCTTGCCTATAATTTCTTTATATTATAAAGGACTATGAAGGACTGTGAACGGCGCTCCCCAAGCTCAATTGAGCTGCACATCACCTTCCACATACACACTAGATGCCCGTTATTCGCCCACGCTAACGGGTTCACCGTTGTATTTTGAAACTCCAATCGAGGTGATAAAATACTGTTTTCAACCAACTATCAACCAACTATCAACCACTTGACCCTATGAAGACCAACAGCAGAGTAGTAAGTTTGGCCACCACCAACTGTATACCACACACCGCACTCCGCACTCCTCTCCCCCTCCCATCCTCTCATCCTCTCACCCCTCACACCCCCCCCCCCCTCACACACCCCTTCCCCAAAACCTCCCCAGTTTCCAGTTTCCTCCCACCCTTGCCCCCCCACCAACCACACCGCACAGGTAGGGTGCTATGGTGCTTTGACGTTCACCGACCACCAAAAAAATGTGCTCTCCTCCACAACCGTCCACAACCCACCTCCAACGTCCGGGATGGTCCATCAACCCCACCACACAATCCTCGCACGCACGCTGACGACACCGCTTCTCCCCTTGCCCTCGGGTCCTTGTAAAGACTTCCCTTCCCTTAACCCCCCGGGTATAATACAAAATGATTGCTTCGCATAAGTTCCAGGGTTCCTCCTCCCTCGTGCCGTACTACGCTGGTGCGGATCCCTCCAGCATCACCAAAAGCAGCTGCACACAGGGCGCTTTCCGCACAGCTCATCTTGCATCTGCTCCCTCGCCCTGAGCCTGGTAATTGGGAAAAATAAAATAAAACGAGTGTCTCGTCTCGGCCCGCAACACCTCGCAGCAGAGACACACAGAGAGAAAGCTCATCCTCTCATCCTCTCATCCCGCGTTAATACCTGCTGTTCATCGTCGTCATCCATGAGCATCCCAGGTCCCCTGACAATACATCCTGCCCTGTCAAGGTCGAGCATGCACATCTGCCGACAGTGCCTATAGCTGCCCCCACCGCGTTAAGCATCCCACCTTGCCACGAGGCCGAGAGATACGGCCGCCCCTCCCTGGGCGAACAGAGGTGATCTCATACCCGACTGGGCTGTGGCCGCGCGCACCTCTTTGGGACAAATTGCCGCCGGAAATTCTTCTCGCGGTGGTGGTGGGGATTCATGTCCCGTCAGCGCTGCTCGAGTTACACGTTCCGCACTTGCTATATAAAGACTGCTCCTATAGATGCTTATGTGCTGCGGACTATTTCGCTGCGGTTCACTGGAGGGTCTTTGCTCTTGATATAAAGGAATGCTTGTCACCACCCGTCGCCGTCTCCATCGATAACTGCGAGGCTGCATCTCTATCACAATCTCCGCCTTCATTCGACTCTATTCTTCCGCTGCCGGCTCAAATGTAAGTCTCACCCCATACTCTGATTCATTCTCACAAGCTAATATATATCTGCAGAAACAAAAACTCACAATTCGCAACTCTCACACGATGTGCGAATACACAAAAAACTACTATATCTATACGTCCTGTCAGGACCCAGGCGCACACTTCTTCGGCACCTCGGTCGATGGCAAGAAGACGCAAGCATGCCCTCGCGGGCCCCATGAACGATACATTGTCGTTCCGGGCCACTGCCCGCTCTGCTCATGACCACACGGCCCCGCTTCCATGATATCAAAACGAAGCTATATATACATTTTTCACGACAGAGAGAGAGGCGGGCTAATGGCATAACGACGAGAAACATAACAACATGGGAAATTTGAGAATCTGATGCATCTCAGCTGAGGCGTGGTATCATAATATTTTACAGGACGGTTGCTTTCGGGAAGGAGTTTCATGGTTTTCGTTGCGTTTGGCCTTTTCGACGATCTGCGAGCGATGATGCCACGCCAAGTGTGTCGGTATGCAGATACCCAAGGGAGGGGGTGTATCCACCCTCAATGCAACAGCCCGCCCCGCGGCCCGTTCCAGGGATCGTTTTTGTTTTTGGAGTAAGCGGACGGGAACAGAATGACTGGGGTTATCTTTTGAGCAGGTTCTGTGCGTGGTGCGATGCGGAGCCGGAAGGAGTGAATATACCATTGTAGCTAGGGACATGCATATTTTTCATGGGATAGAGGACTTAATTTTTCACTTTGCTCAGGTGCATACGGGAAGCACCGGCGTCAGGGAGCTTGTGCGGATATGAGCCGCTTTCAACTTAGCCAGCTGAGGCATTAGCTCCTTAGGCTCGAACAGATATACGAATATCCATTGACTCTTAAGAATGCTGCAGTAGCTCAACTTCCATATTGTGACCAAAAAACAAGTTTTGCATTGGAACCCCGCCATTAACGGCGAAGGGATCACTCTGCTTCCCTGGCTTTTATAGCCCCAGCCGGCGAGCCTTGTGCGGGGTCCCGTCCGGAAGCTCGCCGTTGCATGTACCATGCTGTGCGCGTACCTACAGTCGGTCAATGCAACTCATCCAAGACATGGCATCGGCGTTTTGTGACCTATAGGGATGAGCAATATAGTCAGAGGCACCGGCGTACTAGCCAGTGTTTGCAATACCAGTTGCAGCTAAGCAACCCTCACGACGTTGGAGTCCGTCCCGGCCACTGCACCTTGCTGCAAGCGGGAATCGATTATCTGCAGGTCGCTGGAAAGGGATATTTGGGGTCCGCTGGGCCCAGCATTAGCTCAGTGCGGCGGGTGAAATGAGGGAATGGTAGAGCGGAGAAACCGATAGCATCTCTGCCCGCTAGCCCCGCCGCTGGCTTCGGTGCACTCCTTGTTCTCTGCCATGTTGCCACACAACTAATCTTGAAGCACCCACAGCGAATCGATGATTCCAGCTGAGTTGTGGGCTGCAGCATATGCTACCTTGCTGGTTGCTTCGAATGCATCCCGCCAGGAAGAGCTCATAAAGTGACGTATTCACGGTTAAAGTCCGGCAGGGGCCATATCAGTTGGTACCACCTATCTCATGGCGCCACTATGATTGTTGGGCCACAAATAGAAGGGTAATAGGCCGGGATAATCTGGGAAAGATAAAAGGCTCGCGCAACAAGTACATGCCAGGTGATAATACCGATCCGTGCCTCTTACGAGGGCAGCTGACATCCTGCCGCTTCACGCGCCGTGAGGTCGGTGCTGTCCCAGACTTCAGACTGCACGATCCTTCTGGGTGCCACCCCCACTAGACATGGCCATAGGTGCTGCGAGATCCCTTGAATGGGGCCACTGCGACCACTAACGGGTCCTGACGACAACTGTGTGTGTCCTAGCCTTCCTTGGTGGCAATAGCCGGAAACGCAGCTCCAAGTAGCTGGCCTAGAATACAATGAGACGCACTCTTCAAAACGCGCGTTGATACATGAGGCACCAACTAAATCCTTTTCTTTCGTTCTCCACACCTCCGCAGTAGCAGTTTTTGGGGTAAGTTTGATCGGCGACACCACGAGTAATGATGCACGAGAAACGAACACGGCAGTTGAAAACTATAGGGACTACCATAGCAAGTAGCGGAAACAGCAGCCGGTGCGCAGAGGCAACTGGTTGGCGCATTGGGCCCGGCAACTGGATGAATGAAATGGCGTGGTGATGAAATCCACAGCAATAAACCAACTGCATGACAGTCCGTGTGGCTGAGACGTGACAGGAAACCGCGGCAATAGGAGATTGGAGGAGTGTGATAACTAGTGATGAAAAGGTACTCACCCCCTGCACTTGTCAGGTATACTTGTGCTAGCTTGGAAAGACGAATCAATGCCTCAACTCTAGAAAGTGATATGAGACGGATTGATCAAACGCGTCGCAAGATCTGTTCGTGGTGGTTGGATATAGGTATATGTATGGATCACGTGGGGCAAATGAGATGCAGGCCCACTTCCCCACACAGCGATTATCATTATCGGCCTCTGTTGACCCGGCACTCGCCCAATGCGAGTTCGGCGAATGGCAATGCGGCTAAGCTCTGGCCGCCCGCTTCTCGACAGTTGGGGTTTCTGCCATTGCTTCTCTTGCAAGATATATTTCAAGTTCAAAATATATATACATATAGACTTATCTCTCTCCTAATCTTTCTCTTACTTACCTAAGAAGAAGATGGCAAAGGTGTTCGATGCCGCAGAAGGTCAGTCATCTTAGAACGCCGCGTACCCCCGAGCCCCAGACTGACAGTTCTTACCCCAGTTGCGAAGCATAACACCGCAGAAAGCTGCTGGGTAATTCTATATGGCGACGTCTATGATGTGACCGGATTTCTTCCGGAACATCCTGGCGGATCAAATGTCATTCTGAAGCTTGGAGGCCGAGATGCGACTGAGGAGTTCGATCCAATCCACCCTTCAGGTACCTTGGCCGAACTCGACCCGTCGTGCAAACTGGGCCGAGTCGACCCTGCGACGCTCGTTGCACCAGCAGTGGAAGAGGCAAGTGCGAAGAGGGAACAAGAAGGGCCTATAGATGTCCAAACACTACTCAACCTCGACGAGTTCGAAGAGGTCGCAACGAAGAAGATCTCACAGAAGGCATGGGCATACTACTACTCGGCTTCCGACGACCTTTTCTCCAAGTCTTTCAACAATCAAGTATACAGACAGATCCTTCTCCGACCGCGAGTCTTTGTCGACTGCACAAACTGCGACACATCTACCACAATTCTAGGCCACAAGGTTGGCCTGCCCCTTTTTGTCGCCCCGGCGGCTATGGCTCGGCTGGCCCACCCGGATGGTGAACACGGCATTGCGCAAGGAGTATCTTCCTTCGGAGCACTACAAATTATCTCTAATAATGCCTCCCAAAAGCCAGAGGAGATTGTCGCCAACAGTGCACCAGGACAGATTTTTGGGTGGCAAATATACATACAAAACGACCGGAAAAAGAGCATTGCCATGCTAAAGCGCATCAATGCATTGCCGAGTATCAAATTTATCGTTTTGACACTCGATGCCCCAGTCCCCGGGAAGCGCGAGCACGACGAGAGAGTCGGGTCGCTTGGCAAGGGTCTCGATGCGATATCCGATGGCACAGGAGAGAAGCGGGAATCGAAGGGAGGCGTTGGGAAAACCCTTTTCTTTGGCACCGCCACGGACCTGACCTGGAAGACTACCCTTGGTTGGCTCAAGGAGCACACCGATCTTCCCATCGTGCTGAAGGGCGTTCAGACTCACGAAGATGCATACCTGGCGATGCAGTTTGCACCACAACTGAAGGCTATTATTTTGTCAAACCACGGAGGACGAGCTCTAGATACAGCACCCCCGGCCGTGCATACGCTCCTTGAGATTCGCAAATACTGCCCTGAGGTATTTGGCCGCATCGAAGTCTGGGTGGATGGCGGTATCAAGCGCGGGACAGACGTGGTAAAAGCGTTGTGTCTTGGCGCGAAAGCCGTCGGTGTTGGGCGAGCGGCGCTGTTTGGACTTGGTGCTGGGGGTAAGGAGGGTGTGGAGCGCACATTTGAGATTCTGAAGGGAGAGATTGAGACTTGCATGAAACTGCTCGGTGCGGACAAGGTGAGCGACCTTGGACCGAAGTATATCAATTCGAGAGCCGTGGAACGGGATATTTATGACGGCCACGCTGGGCTGGAGAAGGTGGGATTGTGGGTCAGCGCAAAACTATAAGCAAACATATTAGATTCTTGGATATAGTTCCTTCAGGCTTTTCGCTATAAATCTATATGCCTACCCCTGTCGGGAACCTACAGTATCGCCATCTTGCACAAATATTATACTACAAATGCCCATAATATTCTACACTAGATGTCCTCTATAACTTCGTCTTTCTCCCCGACTTCACTCCCTTAGGAACCTCACCGGTCAAGACATTGCGAGGATAGGACATGTCGCCGCCGAGTCCGTTCATGGGCATCCTCCAGCTCCCTCCATCAACAACCAGCAGGTCGCCATTAACAAAGTTTCCAGCATCACTAAACAAATACACGGTGGCATCGGCAATTTCCTTCACCAGGCCATAGCGTCCCAGAGGGACACTAGCTTTGGAAGCCTCCATGCCTTCTGCGCCAACCAGCCTTTCCATTCCTTCAGTACCACCGATAGGCCCTGGGGCGATGATGTTGCTGGTGATACCTCTTGGTCCGAATTCAATGGCCGCATTCGCTGAAAGAGCGTCAATCGCGGCCTTGGCGGCTGCGACGTGGGTCTGGAATGGTGTTCCGGCGTAATGTAGAGTCGCCGAGACGAATATTATACGACCACCAGTGTTGGGGTTCTTGCCATCGTTCTTGTTCGCTGCGGCGGATTCAAGGAGGTATGGGAGGGTGGCCTTCAGGGTGTTGAAGGAGCCGACGACGTCGATCTCCATGACTGTCCTGAAAGCATTGGTGGAAAGGCCAGTGATGGGGGCCAGGAAATTGCCTGCTGCGCCGGCACTATATTATAAAATGTCAGCGGCGTCAGGTGAAGTTGTCGCGGGTGAGATTATTCTTACATAACATAATCAATACCGCCGAGCTCCTTGACGGTCTGCTCCGCCGCCTTTGTCAGGCTCTCAAAGCTGCGAACGTCCACCCCTCCAAGACCGATGACCTTCGATCCCTTACGCGCCGTCTCGATATCCTTTGCCATTGCCGCGGTCTTCTCGACATTGCGGCCGATGATGGCGGCGTTCGCTCCCAGGTGAACGAGGGCTCTAACTTGAGCAGAGCAGATCGTGCCTGCGCCGCCGGTGCAGAAGACAACCTTTCCGGCTGTTATGGGTCAGCTATTATCTCGAAATCCCCGGATACTGCCATACCGAAAATGCCATCCCTCCAGACGTTCGAGACATACTCGCTCTTCGGTAAAGGCATTATGACGGTGGGTTGTTGATTACGGGAGATGCGACAACAAAGTTTTGAATATGGGCAAAAGACTCGAATTATGGAAAGCGCGGGGATAATTAAATATACATGGAGCCAGCTCAAACTTTATATCAACGATGTTCTACTCCGGGTAGATCATACGCCCGTAACATGTGTGTGGGGTTCGGCGCTGGGCCAGACACCAAAAGTAATCAAAGCCGTCGTCATATACCTCGGCGTTGCCTTGTAACCAAGGCAAAAGGATGGGCCAATCATGCAACCCTGGGGAGTCAGCGACGTCAAAGGCCAAGACAGTCTCCACAACCACACCAATACGGAGTACTGAGCCGCCATTTGGAACTCAAGCTCTCCGTGCATATCAACTTCGGAAATCACGGCTGGCTTTTGCCCATAATCTCCAAAATGTATACTCGTCCTGGTGTACCGCCGTTCAAGCTCATCGGATCCATTTCCTTGGGCCTCCTGACCGTGAGTGACTCCAGTGACTTCCTTCCCCGCGTCTATCCCACCATCGCCTTCTCTTTATCAAGAAGCTTCAGTGGAAGTTATTTGGCCATTGCTGATAGATTTATATATAGGGAGTCTCATATACCTTGAATGCCATAGCTGTACCAGCGCTCCTGACGCTACCCTCCTCCGCAACCGCATCGACCGCCTTCACCCTTCTTAATACCCGCGCCGTCCAAACTCTCCGTGTATTCACTGGGTTATCAACTGTCTGCTTCCTCTCTGCATACGCCCTGTCTCCTCGCGGCTTCCGCCACCCATATCTCCTCTGGAGCACACTCATTGTTGCGGCAAGCGGCTCCGTCGACCTATTTCTCCAGCCCGCTCGCGCATCCTCGTCTCCGGCGCTTAAGGAACGGGTCAGGAAGGACAAGGGAAAGGCTAAGCTGGATGCCAGCTATGAGTTGCTTGGCGACAGCAATAGTGATGCAGGGATTAGCGATGAAGGCAGCGAGGAAGATGTGAATGGCGAGGACGTGAGGGCTGAAATGCTGGGCTTCAAGTCGCTACAGGCTCTTAGGTTCTACCTTTCTGGTGCAGGATTTGTGGTGAGCTTGATTGGCTTGTGGGGCGATGGCGCCTGGTGAAGGGGCCGTTGGTAGTGATGATATTATGATGGAAATCGAAGGGTGGGCAGGTGTTTCATAGGCGAATCGGAAAGTCGCAACTTTATATAAGAAAAATAAAACATGGAATTCTTCTCTACGTGAGCAGTCTGGCATATTGAGTAACTCTTCTACTCGCTCTTCTTCTTCTTTGCCTGTAGCCCTTCATTCATCGCTGACGCAACATCCTCCACAGTCCTTCCTCTCTTCCTATAGCCCGTCTTCTCTTGTCCTAGCACGGTGTCATTCGACATTGTCTTGTAAACCCCTGCTACGCCCAGGAACAAGTCTTTTTCAAAGCCTGCTTCTTCCGAGAATGTGGCGGCAATCTCCTCCATTTCTGCAACCCAACGATACGCCTTTGGAGGCACTCTAGGAACAGAGTTTTCAGCAGCATGGAGAGTTGCAGGAGATATCTCTCCCAACAATGTCTTTAGCTCGTCAAGCACGCCAAGTTGCTGAGCGGTAGTGAAAGATTGAGTGAGTATCCCAGAGAACCCCTTCATTGTGCTTGCAAAACACATCTTCAGGCCCGAAGCCTGGCCAATATCATCGGAGATGTGTCTAATGTTCAAGGTTTCGGCAAGATGCTGGCCTGACTTTGGTGATTCGGCTACCTTATAAGGCCCGGACGTCGGGATCTTTGGTTTATACCAGCTTGAATTTCCAGAGCCGTCAGTGGGTGCATCTTTGAGTGACGGAGGTCCACCGAAAATACCACCGTCAACAGGGATAGCAACGTTGGGATCTCGAAACAGATTTAAGATGGTTCTTGCGCTCCGCGGAGACACGGCATTGAGGTCCAGATAGTACAATGGTGTTGAACGTATGCCTTTATGGAACTGTAGGACATCGGCAACCCGCTGAGCCGTGGCCAGAGCATCTCGTGGAGGTACAATGGACAGGATGTAGTCGGCCTCTCGGACAACGTCTTCATCGGTTGACAAGGTCTCTATTTTGCCCTCCTCTGCCCTCTCTTGAGTGTATTTGCTGGAAATAATATCAGTAAATGATGCCGGGGACTTATTGTTTGGAAACCTCATTATGGGCCATACCTTCGACCTGTGATGTTGGTAACAACGCGGTAGTTATGGGCTATTAACAACTTGGCAACCCCCAGGCCCATCTCGCCAATTGACAAAACGCCCACAGTTGCAAGTGTTGAAGAGGCCATTATGGAAAAAATTCTGAGGCACAGTAGAAGTAAAGGAGAGATATAATATTGTGACTTCAACCGTTATCACTTCGTGGGAAGCAGGACTGGCCAGAGGAATAGCCGGTTCATATAGTAGAATCAAATCGATGGATTATAATTCGCTATCTAATCATTCGAGTCGGGGCACTTTATGTATTTAAAATGTCTGGCCTGCGAGCTCCAAGCTGAGATAAGACCTGTTGTTCCCATTACAGAGCGATATTCGGAGGACGGCAATGGCGAATATTATGTCACGTGGCGGTGACGTGCGAATAGACAAATAGTCAACACGGAGTATATCTGGTTAAACACTCCCTAAACTTATCTAAAATCAACGCTATGAGGTTTCTTCGACTTAATTGTCCAGATATGGGTCTAGAGCGTCACGCTGGGGGGTCCTTGATGTGACGGATTGCCCTCCCATTGATAACATGGAAGCCGGTGACTGACCCTTGTATGTGGGAGCAAGACAAAAACAAACGGGGAATCTTAGCCATATACTATACAGTTATACCAGGATTAAATAGCTGTGACGATGATAGGGAATATACTAGATTATCCTGGAGATTGGAAGTCGGTTCTCTCAACAGTCAGGAACATCAGCACCAAGCAAAAGGGCAAGCAGTGATTTTTAAAGAACTCCATTGTCATTACATGGCGACACCACTTATCTCATACAGACAGCGTCCATTTCCTAACATTCCACCACTCAAAATCACTACCTGGAGGTTCTTTCATTTTCTGGTTCCTGTGTGTCTTATTTGGAGGACCGCCCCTCACGCATCAGGGAATAATACGCAGCCTCCACGACTGCATCAACCTTGCGTTCCTTCTCCAAGGCCGACCTCTGGGTTTCAGTGAGCTGAGTTGTCCTCTCAGCAAGATAGGGCCTGTCGTAAGTTTGCTTGCCCGTTGAGGTAGAAGCGCCTACAGCTTCATCACTTTCGAATACTCTTGCCAGGCTGTCCCGAAAAGGGAGCCTCGTGTCTGCCTGAGTGCCCTTGGAAGCATACTCCGTATCAGCAGGAATTCCCCTCACATCGGCCCGCATGCTCATGAAGGTATGGGCATTGTTCAGAGCTTCGCCGTTTTTGAGTTCTTTTGCCAGGGATTTGCTTACAGGTGCCGAGGTTTCGTTTTCATCGGGGAAGCCCCTTGCATCGGTTCGCATGGTCATCAAGATACAGGCAGCATCCAGGACTTCGTCAATGTTCGTCTTTCTCACCAGAGCCAGCCTTTTCTTGTCATTGAGAAGATCCAAGTGGCGGTCGATAAGAGATATCTCCGCTGTGATGTCTTTTTTGTTCTCTTTGATCTCGTTGGCCCAGGGGTTTGGGAGTGGTCTCTTTGAGTTGAACTTCTTGCCAATTATGCCGTAAGGACCAGGGAAGAAGTCTGAGATCCTCCTAGGATCGTGGTCCTCGTTGTCACTAGAGGTCCATTCCGCCTCCGTTGCGTCGTTGTCATTCGCCTCTTGAAGGTTGGAAATAAATCTCTGGAACCTCGGTCCATAATCGTCCTTGTGACTGGGGATAATCAAGGGGAACTGTGCTTCAGTGCGATTCTTTTTGGCATTTTCCACTCTGGTGTTTTTCTTGGCCGCAGGTGCTGGCTTCCCTTGGTTTGGTTGTTGATATGTGGCTGCAGTCTTTTGCCTCTTGGGCGCGGGTGCTGCCTTGGCCGGAATCTCATCCGCAACAAAGGCCTCCTTTGTTCCCTTGTGGGCATCCTTGAGTTCTCTGTGGTGGGTCCTGCATGACGGGATGTCCGAGGCTGAAGTCAATCTTGGTTGAGCAGCGCTTCCAGGCTTGTGGTTGGCGACGTGGTTGGCGACGAGGTTGGCGATTTGTTCTTGCGCTTTATTCTGCGCCTTGAAGGTGGAATTTGCCTGGGCACCATAGTCTGTCCAGTCCATATCATTGCTCTTGACGTGGACTCCATCACCACCCAGCATGCACCCATAACAGAACTGAGAAGTGCATGTCACGCAGCGCTGGAGAACCGAATCGTTTCGTTTTTCGCAGATATCACACTTGGCTGTGTGTATATACACAGGTACAAACTCCATGTGTGCCTCTTCGTTCATGGCAACTGGTTTGCCACGGGTAGCTTGTGAAGGCCCATTTCCTCGAGCCATCAAAAAGGACGCGGAGGCTTTGAAGCCTAAGTTTGGCGGCAAAGGAGTCGCTGGACGTTTTTTTCCTGCCATCTTGCAAAAATGAGGTGAGCAAGTGCTGTTGTTGTTACTGTACGGAAAGGCGAGCCTTGCTCGTCCTGAAGGGATGTGGTGTATTGACGTGAGTCCTGGTGTGTTATAGGAAGAAAGACCTTATCCAATCTTTGAAGCAAGCTGCCGATGCTCCGAAATGTGAAGCTGCAGACGTTCAAAGCCTCAGAAGCAAGTTGTTGAGGCTGTCGAAGCTTCCAAGTGTGCGGGCGTTGATATTCACACTGTCGGAAGCAAGATGTTGTAGCTTCGAGGTGTGTAGTCACGGACGTTTACAATCTCAGAAGCAAGTTGTTGTAGCTTCGGGTGTGAAGTTGCGGACGTCTACACCTTTGGAAGTAAGCTGGTTTCCAAGTGCCGAACTGTGGCGTTCACACCTGAACAAGCAAGTTGATGCAGCTTCTAAGTGTGAAGTTGTTGAGGTTGACACTCTCGGAAGCAAGTTTGTTGTAGCTTCCAAGTGTGTAGCGGGGGACGTTCACTTATATGATAGTTGCTACGCCGATGGATTTTATCCTTACCCAGGGCGGCTTTGCTACCTACTATCAATAGAGCGTCTCATCAAAGGACAGGTAAACATACCTCCTGGAACGTTTAGTTTCGAATCTCTCAGTTTTGATTGCACACGGAATGTTGACGTGTAGAAGAATGCTTCTGTTGATGTTATGAGAGAAACGCAGAGGAAGCTCCTCACGTTTTCTGTTCTATTTATCCTTGGGTAGTTAAGCAAATGCCTGAATCAGCGTTTACCCCTACAGTGAGAATTCGAAATGTCTTGATAGAGTGAGTAGACGCCTGAATCAGACTTCAATCCCAAGGCGGAGACTCATTGTATTATGAGCGAGAATTGGAACCGTTTATCATACCAAATAGTTATTCTTCTCTTGCTTGAAACCGCCCCCAATTGCTTCCGGCAGTAGCTTTTATCATCTCATGGTACAGGCAATGCTTTACGGTAGAATATTATTGCAAGCTATTGACTTATGACTTATAGAGTTAAACCGTTGGGGGCCCGCCGCCGTCAAGATAGTATCGGCGGCATACAGCATAAAGAGGCCAAATACAAAGGTGTAATGTTGTGATTAATAGATATTAAATCGAGCCCCATACAATAATCCCTCAACTAACTTTATAATATTAAACGATACCTGAATCATTTCGTATGCTTTACGTTGCCTGGTATCCGTTGGAATCATTGAATACAATATGTACTAGCAAGTAATGCTGTTAGCGTATTTTCTTTGAACCACATACATTCATTGTTATTCGAATTACACTATGCTACATTATAGTCAATGTAAAATGCCACAATATCAGGTTATTTTGATGAACAACTTGAACGCCATTCTACAGTTATTTGCCTAATCCAAACCCACGAGCTACCTCTGACTACCAGACAAACCTCCGAGTAGAAACGGATTCAGCATAACTTGGAGTGATAACAACCAACACACCGACCAGAATTCACAGTTACAAAGGATCTATTCTGCCATTTCAATATCTCCCACAGCGTCGTTGGAAGCAGCTGGCGCAGCAGCCCCAGATGGCTTGTCAGCGCCATTCTCCTTGGCTCCGCCTCCCCAGTAGTCTTCCATCTCAGCATCGAGCTCCTCCTGAGTCTTCTTAGGACGGCGTGCTGACCTCCCGCCAGCCTCACGGCGGCTGTCTCCTCTCTCAGAACGGTCTCCCCTTTCCCTTCTGGCTCCGGGTGGGCGGCCATCGCGACGGCGTGGCATGGGGCTGCGAGATGAACGGTCGCGTCCAGGGACATATCTGTCAACATTTGGTGGAGGAGGGCCGCTGACATCAGAGTGGCGGACCGGCGAATAAGAGCGGTCGCGCGAGCCAGCCGCTCTGGTGATACGGTCTGCCAACGGACGGGGCGGGAGTACGGCGCTGTCGAACGGGTTGCGTCTGCCGCCGCCACCTGGTCCAGACGGCACTGCTACCAGCCGGATGGGTTGACCTGTGCGGTGTTAATAAACCGAAAGAATAGAAAGAGCGGCACGGAGCTTTACCATTCGCATTTGCGCCGTCATACTCGCGGACGGCCGCGCTGGCATCACGAGCGGATTCGTAGGTCACGTAAGCAATGCCCTCGGACCGGCCTGCACGATCGTAAACGAGTTCTAATTTCGCAACTGGGCCAATGCGGTTGAAAAGGTCCTAGAGCTGTCAGCAATGCTCCGGATTTCGAGATTCCGGGTCTGCATACATCGAGATCGCTTTCCGTCAGGTCGTAGTGCACGTTGTCGACACGTAATTTCGAGCTTGCTGGTGCGCTGAATAGGGCAGTCAACATCTGTATTGTTTAGGAGGTACGGAACAGCATACTATGCTCTCTCGCGTTCTGGGGAGTATCGTCTTGGGCGTCCGGCATTGCTTGATGCTATCCGTCAATCAGTATGATGCTTCGGGATCTGCGTGATTCGAACATACTATTATCATTGTATTTGTCGTGTACCCATTCACTACTGAAGATCAGCGTCTGGCTATGGCTGACTTGTAAACATTTTAACGCACGAATCAAGATCTCTGGGCTCGTCTCGAATCGACTGTATCCAAAGAAAGTCCGGCGTTAGCTGGTTCTCGTATACGTTTATGCTTCAGGCAGCCATTCGGAATGCCGCTCCAATTGGATCCGGCTGCGATTGCCGCTGAGGAGATGCGAAAGAGGTTCTGGAGGAGGGAGGAGCTGTATAAACCTGGGAGTGCAGCATTAGCAAATCTGGGTCCCCTGCGCGTGTCGCGGTGGATGTTGAGCAACCTTTCTTATGCCATCCCGAGGGTATTCAGTTCTATCGTTGCGACGGCCACCGCGTCTTGGTCCTCGAGAGTCTTTGTTCTGCTATCGGGGACAGTCAGCGCCAATGTACGAGAGGGGCAAGGCTGAAAGGCTGAGTTCAACACAAACATACATGGCGCTCAGAAACAATGTCATCTAAGCTGCGATCCATTGCGCAGGTAGTAGAATAGGAGATAAATGGGCTATGCGCGTAGAGAGGGTTGCAGTATGAATGCTTGTATGTATAGAAGTGAAACACGTTCCGAGTTTTGCAGGTGGACCTGGATTGATGTCGTCCAGCTTTCGCTAAACTTTTCTGTTTACCTTGCTGGTTACGATTTAAGCGCTAAGCGCCAGTATCGCCCCAGTACTGAAGACATCGCCAGCTGTGCGGATGCAAAACCGACCCATCTAATACAAGCATCCAGCGCGAAAATAACCTTGGTTGCAAATAAGACACCTGGAAGCGACGAGCAGTTGCATACTCGTAGCACTTTGACTTGACAGTGTTGCATTTGAGGGAGGCGTTCAGCACAGTCCCTGGCCAACTTTTATGTGACTTTCTTGGCTATGAAGGGGATCTGTAAGCAATTGGTAGCTGGTCTGTTGCTAAGGCCTAAATATTTGCAGAGTGTTCCCCGCGTAACACTTATTTCCAAACAATATTATGGCAGTGCCGAAAGGCCGTCACGTCTGGTCAAATCAGAAAAATCTTGGCGGAAGCAATTTAGTATAACGACGGGATCGCCAGCTTCGCTAGTAAGTTAAATCCTAAATTTATACTATTGGGAAATACCTAAATAAGCTGGAAACTGGTATAAATATGTACTTACATGCCTACAGAAACCCAATGACATCTTGAGCAAAATCAAAGAGGTTCAAAGTTCGTTTGATTCAGAACAATACACGGATTTACTCGCCAATACGGAAAAAACCGTTGTTATACTGTCTACTCCTTCGTTTTCAACGTGGCTTGAAAATGGCCCGTTTATCCCAAATCTTCTTCAAACAATATTTCCGGCTGCGCCGGATGCCACAGAGGTAGAGACTATCCTGGGGGTGGTTGACGGCTTGGCACCCCCCAATATCTCCGACTTAGAGAGTGATAGGATCACACCGACAGAGGGGTTCGGTATTTCCATCATTCTAAGCAAGCCAGGGGAATATCAAGGCGAACGCAGACTCAAGCAAAGCTCCGTGGACTCCAGATCAAATCCGACTGATAGCTCAAGCATCACCGTTAGAATCCATGATCCAACGGTTGTCGAGCCTACGAAGACTGCTCAGACTCAGAAGCATTCAGATATCACCATGCCTCTCGCTAACACGACTTTCCGTAACGGGCGCACATCCACACTTCTTGAAGTGCGTTGGAAAAGAAGCTCTCCGGAGAGCCAATATGAGCAAACTGGAAGTAGTGAGCTAGAGTCTTTGACCATCTCTGATACCTTCTCTGGGAAGCTATTCGAAAACTCCACCAGCATCCCCCTGGAACCTATTACCGAGACCAGACATGTCGCCAGCGGACTCGGGAACATAGTGCGAACTCTCACGGATGCTAGCGGGAAAGAAATACCGGCATCTAGTGAGCTTGAAGCGAGTGTGGTCTCGTATCTGTCGTCGCGAGGATTGCCGGAGCAAACAGTTGGCGTATGGGCCTTGGTTTTTCCCGGTGAAGTCTATGAATCCGACCTTGGTAAATGGGCCAAAGACTACCCTACTCGCGTCTGGGATGCGATAAGAAATGGAGCTAGCCTCCACCGTGTCGGTATGTTTATATATCCCCATGTGTCCCGCATATGCCACTATTTGTGTCCAACTAACGGGTCATAGTATCTGGTGGTGGCGGCTGGGGAATCAAAGCAGGCCTCCTTTCTCTCGACCCTGAAACACAGTTCGGTTCTGGTGAAGCTCGATATGACTTCTCCCAGCCAGGATCCGCTCTCGACAGCGACGCCGAGCAGACGCGAGCCCTTGGCCAAATCGCAAAAGCAGGGACTTATATACAGTTCTTAATTGCGCACCAGCAACTGGATCAAATTGCTGGTGCAATTCCGCCTCTAAACAAGGCTGAGCAATTGGAGCCCCGCAAGGTAGATAGCACTACCCCGTCGATTCTGCTCGGCTGCATCCCATCCACCATCGATGATATTCCATTGCCGCCCTTGGAGATGTCTGGGGACGAAGCACGGAAGGGACTCGCAGTGGCTTATAACCAACTAAGCATACTCTCTGAGAAGGGTCTGTATTTACGCCGGGAAGACGCAGAGCAGACCAATATCCCAGCTCATTTCACCAGAGTCGACATTCCTGGTGGAGCTATCAGAGGGCAGATGGGACAAGAAGCTGAGAGCTGAATCTTTAGTGCGTTAATTGAGCGTGTAAACATAGTGTGATATATAGACATATATAAGCATGTACGATAGATATGATGGAATTTTACGAGGGCATTTTCATCCGTCTGACTCGAGGAAGCAAAGAAAGCGGAATGGCAGTCGCCTTGGACATCAACGACACGTTCAGAGTTCCTCTTCGGACTTTTGGGCGGCATACGTAGTGTCACTAGGCCCCACCTCCCCCACACCCCGGAAGCTCCCACAAGCTCCGTACCACCCCACCCAGCGCCATCAGTGTCAACGGTCTGTCATAAACAGACCATTGGGCAGCCTCCTCATCATGTCCCATCATCGTCGTCGTTATCACATCCCATAGTCGTCGTAATACAATCCCGGCACGACGATCCACTTGCCCCCATCCACTCGGGACAGCGGTTCCCAGAGACCGATCGGCCCGTCCAATCATTAGCGCCACTATAGCGAAGCCATCGATGCAAGGTTGCCAGACATTCTTAGCGTGCTTACAGGTCTCTGATATCCAAGGTGACGGCCATGCCCACCTTCTTGCTTCGTGAGGGCTTCGGCCTGTCTTCAGCATCAGTCGCTGTGTGATATCGCTTTTACTCCGCGACATTGCGGTGTGTTGTGGTGTCAGGTGGCCTTGGCGGCCGTTCCTTCTCTGTACTACTTGTACAAGGCTTTTTGACTCGGAAGGGTTGCCTCGGTTTTTCTTTCCCGTGCCCACTCGCGTGTGGCATCATCCTCCATCTCCCGTTATTCTTATAAAGCTTTGAGGTTTAAGTTTCACATTTCTCATTATTATCAATACAACCAACATCACCCACAAGGTCACACAGACGGTACAGCAATTGGAAGCACTTAAAATGGTCTCTAAATACACGCTATTTGCTGTAGTGGCAGCTGTAGTGTCATATTTGGTTGGGAACGGTGTCATAACTCCGCCATGGTATCTTGCATTTGGATATGTAGGAATCTTTATCGAAGGATTCCTGGTACAGTTTACAGTCTGGGCTTTCTACAGCGTATTGTTGAAGCATAGGCTGAGCCCATTGAGGCACCTGCCCGGCCCAAAGGTTTGTGAACCTCTGGTAGAGACTCTCTACAGTGACCACTGAGCTAAAAAATTTTTATGTCCGTTAGGATAACGGTTTATTCATGGGACAATGGGACAATATGGTTGGAGAACAATTGGGCGGTCCACAGCGAACATGGTAAGTCGCATTGAGTCACATTACTTCGTATTAGTTCCCCTTATTCTAACATCCTCAGGGCTAGAACAATCCCCAACGATGGCATTATTCGTTTCTTGGGCATCTTCAACAAGGAGCGCCTCTTAATCACCTCTCCTAAGGCCCTCTCCGAGGTCCTCACTACTAAGTCCTATGATTTCATAAAGCCTTACGAGTTCTCCGTAGGTATTGGGCGTCTACTCGGCATCGGTGTGCTTCTGGCCGAAGGCGATGAGCACAAGTTTCAACGCAAGAACTTGATGCCCGCGTTCGCTTTTCGCCACGTTAAAAGCCTCTTTCCGATCTTCTGGTCCAAGTCGGTCGAGGTTGTGTTTGCCATAGACAACGAGATCAAAAACACCGCCGGCGCCCCTCCTTCAGAAGCTGCTATCGACGCGGGAATCAGCCGAGACGTCAAGGTAAACAGCGATCAGGCTATCGTCTCCGTCGGGCAGTGGTTCAACCGAGCGACCCTAGACATCATTGGGCTCGCCGGAATGGGACAGGACTTTAATGCTATCGCCGACCCCACCGGAGACCTGTATCAAGCATACGTCAGGACGTTCCGGCCTTCTCGCGAGGCTTTTGCTCTGCAAATCTTGTCCTTATTTATCTCCCACGCCATCATTAGGCATTTACCCTTCAAGCACAACAGGGAAGTGAACAAATCCGTCAAAATAATTCGCGACATCTCCCGAGACCTCATCATCAAGAAGAAGGAACGCCTCGCGAAAGGCTTAGAAGCAGACAAGGACATCCTCAGCGTGGCTCTCGAGTCCGGAGCCTTTACTGACGACCAACTCGTCGACCAGGTCATGACCTTCCTCGCCGCCGGTCATGAAACAACTGCTACAGCAATGATTTGGGCCATCTACCTACTCGGCCTACACCCAGCCATACAGACGCGTCTGCGCGCCGAAGTCCGCGCCAGCCTCCCAAGCCCCGACTCTGGCGACTCCATCACAGCGGCGGACATCGAGCGGCTGCCCTACCTAAACGCCGTGTGCGCGGAAGTCCTGCGGCACCACTCCCCCGTGCCGATGACGCTGCGGGAGGCCAACGTCAACACTTCGATCCAGGGGGTTCCCGTCCCCAAGGGCACGATGCTGTACCTGGTGCCGTGGGCGACGAACCGCGACCCGAAGCTCTGGGGCCCGGATGTGGATGAGTTCGAGCCGGAGCGCTGGCTGCGGGACGCGAGTGGGGGTGCGGAGACGAACTATGCGTTCCTGACGTTCATACATGGGCCGCGCAGTTGCATTGGAGAGAAGTTTGCGAGAGGCGAGTTTGCGTGTTTGGTGGCGGCTTTTGTGGGGAGGTTTGAGTTTGAGTTGGCGGATCCCAGGATGGAGGATGAGAGGACGATTCCGATTAAGAGGGGGGCTACGAGCAAGCCGGAGAATGGGCTGTGGATTAAGACGAGGAAGGTGGAGGGGTGGTAGGGTGGTAGGTGATAGGATGATAAGATGATAGGATGGTTTATGAAGATGGGATGAAAAAGCGGAATGAATGAGCGAGGTTTATATACTTCCGGAGAGGGTGTTCTTGCTAAAGTGACAGACGCACAATAGTCAAGGAGTATGTATGTACTGTACATACACGACGAGAAGTACTATGAGTATAATGTTAGTCATCCTACTGTTCGTGAGTAGCTGGTTTGTTTCGTCGTCTTTGGTATCTTTGATAATATGCCTATTTGATATGCCGCGTCGGTATGAGTGTCTGGCATGTCTGCCTTGATCTCCAAACCGTCTGATATGCCTACCTTGGTCTCCAAACTGTCTGACATGCCCGCCTAGATCTCCAAACTGTCTGACAGGTCTGCCTTCACCTCCAAACCGTCTGATATGCCACCCTTCATCACCAAACCGTCCGACATGCCTGCCTTGATCTCTATACCGTCTGTGAACACACTACCACCCGCTGCCCGCTTCCACCTGCTTCACGAATTCAAACCTGACCGTTGATTGGCCAATGCAGGCACTTTACGCGTAAAGGACGCGACTACCTCGACGCGTCAAAACGCGCAAGACGCGTCTCTCAGACAACACTACTACTAAACAGGAATAGCGCAGGACCTTCACAAGGGCGCAAGACGCGGGTCCCACCAGTTTCTACTAAACTATTTCCAGTTAGCCTGCACCCCTTGAACACCCTTTCAACCCTCACCCGCCCCGTCACGCGCCGCCCGAAGCACCCCGTCTCAGCCAATCACACAGCATCGTGCCCTCGGAGCGGGGACACCAGGCTACCCTCAGGCTGCCCATATTAAGGCCTGTGTTGGCCCGTCCCGCCAGACCCCTTCCCTCGTCCTGTTATCCACCCACATCCGTTGTTACCGTTGTTCCTGCGCATCATATCGCATCGCACTGCATAACACCGGACACTTCACCGCGCATATCGATCCATAACTGCCCGTCGGCCCCACGAGGAGCACAGCACAGCTCGCCGTCGCACATACTCCGCGCAGCTATAAGCCATTCAATTCATATCTCCTATACATACCCGCGACACACAGGCCTTCACCTCGCCCCGGCCCGCGCGCGCAATCCGCGACCGTCACCGCCCGGCCGCAGCCGGCGCACAAACCACCATCACAATCATAACCTCAACCACGACGACAATGCTCCTCCCTGCGCTCTGCCCGCCCCCTCGCCGCGCCCCGCTCCCACCTTCTCTCTTCGCTTCCCCGCCCGCCTCCCCCTCGCAACAGACCACGTCCTCGCACTCCGCCCTCCTCGCCACATGTCGCGCCCTCCAGAGCATGCTCGCCTCGCCGCAGCCTCAGACGCAGCTTCCAACCCCGCCGATGCGACACGTTCCGCTGCCGTCGCCGATGAAGCTGCGTCTGCGGTCGTCCACGTCGCGGCCGTCGTCGAGTGATGCTAGCGCTGCGGCAGTTGCTGAGGCGCCGCTGCCGGTGAAACCGATACCGAGGAAGAGGATAGTGAAGCGTGCGTCGCCGAGGGGGGCGGGGAAGAGGCGAAGGGGAGTGGTAGAGGAGGACGAGGAGGAGGAAGGGCCGAGGACGCCGAAGAGGAGTAGAGGCGTGCCGGAGATGATGCCGTTGGGGCTTGTGAGGAGGGATTTTGAGAGGTTACATGATGCGCATCAGTATCGAAGTGAGGAGGCGGATGCGCTGGGGATAGTGGGAGGCCCGGTGGGGGAGACGTCCGAGGTGGTGGATGAGGGTGAGGGGGATGAAGGGGAATGGACGGATGAGGAGGATAGGGTGCTTGTTGAACTTGTGTTGCAGAAGTTGAAGCTTAGTCGGAGAGAGTGGATGGACTGTGCGAAGATGGTTGGGAGGGATAGGCGGAGTGTGGGGAGGAGGTGGAGCAGTCTTGTTGGGGGAGGGGAAGTGGGGTTGAAGAGGAGGGGGAGGGAGAGGGGTGAGTTGCCTGGGACGTGGCGGTAGAGTGCTAGGCTTGTAATCGATAGGTCGGGTTTGGGGTTTGGGGTGTTACATTGGATATCCCGTCTAAGGACGACGAATGCTATTTGGGTTATATATATATTTATCTAGTCACGGATCACTTCCATCAATCATAACTTTGGTTCTCTTCGCATCATATTTGTAGCCCGTACACATTCCCTGTTGATAGTTGTCTCTTCTCTTGCCTCCTACCCCTGATACTAAACCTGCAAATATACGACCCGCTTGTCTCTGTGGTTGCTGTAACCTCTTCTTCGTTATTAATCCTCGGCGATCCAGCACTTCAATGGGACCAGCTGGATTGCACAACTCTGGTTAACCTCGCCGATGCTCTTACAGCATGGTCGCAGCCGCGGAGTCCACAAGTATCACTAAAACAGCATCACCAAACTACCCCAAGGACTGGTCCTTCCCATCACCGTCGCACCTGAAGAACTCATATCACACCTCCAGCCCCTCCTATAAAGAAGTCGGGGTGATTCGCCGTGTAGTTGCCTAGATACCATTGCGTTTTTCAGGCCTTCACTCCAATAGGAATTTCAGGCTTCTTATTATCCATACCTTCTATAGGGCGCAACTTCAGGCGACGGGGGACAGTAGGATTGCAATAGTTGGACTGGAAGATATGGTTGAGGTGTACAATTTTGCGGATTTAGTGAGGAGACTGCGGGCTGTGTCGGCGACGGTTTTCCATGACCTTATTGTTTGATTTAAGTACCTTTGCGGTATATGGGAGAGCCATGGATGATGCTTGGCATTAATATCCCGATCCTTCGAGGCATACGCTATGGAGGCTCCATTAAGTAGTTTAGCAAATAACTGGGGTTGATCTAGGATAATACCCCGTACTACGCTCCTATATATAGTATTTGTTCTCCTCATGATTACCGAAAGTGATAAGATCAGCTCCCCGTGGTATCTCGGCCAATTTACCCATGAACTCCAGCCGACTCACAATTAGGACCCCAACAACCATCGAGCCAAAAAATAGAATTCCGCCGTAGGCTACAACACCAAAAGCGCATCTTTAGACACCAAGAAACTTGCAATTTGCGCTATATACCACCTATTGGCTATCACATAGATTGAGAACGAAAGCCGACTGAATCTCAAACTTAAGGCATGGCAGACCGGAAGATCGTATCCACATCGCAGCATAAGGCTCAATCACGCCAGGCACATAATGATTTTATATCGAAGGCGGTAAAAAACATACAAAAGTGGGTATTATAGCCAGTAGTTACCACAAGGAATTCTCGGCCATCTAGTATTGCAACTCGTCCGCCAGAACTATCCACATCCTACATCATTGCCAACGTTCTTATAACATAGCCATGGCCGTCGAGAGACCAAGGCACAACACCACCAAACCACCCCAACTAGTTCTTCCCTGAACCGCTGCACTGCGAGTATCTGGCGTATCGCACGTCCAAAGATTGTTGTACTCGTCGTCGGTGTCGATTCCCGGATGCTCGTCGTAAAATTTGTTCATGCACAGGTTCGCTACATCGACCTGTTGTGCAGTCGGGGCGTTGCAGAAGACCTTGCAGTTTGTTCCGGAGCCGTTGCCGCCTTGGGGGGCAAACGAGCGAATCTCTGGGCAGCAGGATTTCAGGGCGCCGGCTACTCTGGAGCCGGGTTTTCCATACAAGAAGCAGCCAGCTTCAAGTAGTTCGTGTCCGTCGACGGCGCCGTGGCAAGTGACCATAGTTTTGTTGGACATTTTTGTGGAATTTGTGAGGAGATTGTGGGTTGTAATGGCGAGGGGTGGGTTTTTTTCATGGGCTTACCGTTCGATATAAGTACGTTTGCAGCAAAATAGGAGGTTCATGGATGATGCTTGGGAATGCGTTATGATTGCCATAAGATATCTCGATAGAGGCATATCATTAGATTGACCGCTTCCTGAAGGATTCAGATAGTTGCGTGAGGTTGAAGCCAACCCCACACACAGTCTATAAATAGGTATATAAGGGCCCATTTCCGCCCCCAACGATATCACGGCCGATTTAACCATGAATTCCTGCCGACTCACAATTACACCCCACGAAAAGGGAGAATTTTGCGAACAACGCCCTACCATGGAAAATGCCAAGACAACTTTGCACAAGGCCCCTCGCACGAAACAAATTCTGAGCCACATCTGCTTTGTTGTCTGTTCTAACCCTGGTCTGAGTCTTCCATTTGCGATGAAAGAGATGGGCCACCGAAACGAGGCAGAGGCGATGGGCGCATTCATCAGCCCGCAAATATCACAAAGAAAACACTGTTTGCGGATTGGAATGCGGCCACCATAGATATTTGAAGTCGCAACTGAGGGCTCATTGGATTTTTGCTGCAATCATTCCACGGAACTAAAGGAAGGGTGACAGAAACCGTTAATTGAAGTCCTTGTGATGTTTGCATAGTGAAAAAGTGCCAGCTTTGCCGCATTGTAAGGAGACCACCAGTTTTGCAAACGTGAACCTTAATCACCTAACCATAACTCCAGTGTAGTTTCTTTGTCTCTTTGTCTTCGAGGGGGGTTATATTCCAGACATTTTTTCTTCATTATAGGAGAAATCATCTTACTATATCCCACGAAAAAGACCTTCGGCATAACTTCTCAAAAAAAAATTAACTCTCATAAAACTATTGATTTGTTCCTACGTATACATCAACGGATTCACGATGGCTCTCTCATGGCTGGACCAAGAACTATGGAAAAGACGGGCCGACACACTCCTCTGCCACAACTGCGGCTGGAATATGAAACTTCAGGTTCGCACTGGATACGCTAGCACCGTCAAATGTTTTTTTGGGCAGGCAACGCGTGGCATGTGGTATATTGGGAGCGAATACGTTCTGAAAGAGTTACCTTTATTGATTCTTTCGGAAATGACTACATTGGGACTGACTTTGCGACCACCAAATGGGTACGCGAAAATACGAAAATCCCTGTGGTTGAGGAGATGAAGTACTGGAAGGATGACAACAGCCACTTTTTCTTGATGAAAAGGGTGCCTGGTGAAAGTCTAGAGGATGCATGGCCACGGCTCAGCGGAGCCGAAAAAAAAAATTACGCACGCGAAGTTATTGAATATATTGCAGAGCTTCGCAAGCACAAGGCACCATCACCACAGACGGTCGAAGGTGCCCCCGTACGCGACCAAATGCTCGGGTCTACGCACACCTCGGTGGTGGTTATCGAGGACAAAGAAACTTGGTGGGCACGTGTGGCAAAAGGTATTCGCAGAACGGATTCGGCATGGTTAGAGAAATACAGCCAACGCAATATGTGCTTACACACTGCGACTTAAACATAGGCAACATTATGGTACATGACGGACATGTCAGCGGCATCATTGATTGGGAGCATGCAGGGTATTTGCCTGATTGGTGGGAACATGCGTGTGCCTATAATTGGATTCAGGAGCCTCTGTGGCAGAGTCTCATATGCAAAGAGATGGAAAAACAACTCGAAACCGAATTTGGCAACTATCGTGATGCGGCGAGCTTTTGTTGCACCTTCAGTAGCATACATACAAAGCCCCCTAGGGATACTGAGCGACGCAAATTTGAAGACAGAGGGAACTTTTGCGACTGTAAGCCAGATTTTTAAGTGGAATAAATCGTTGCGTTTTGTTGGGTTGGGTCTTCGTTTGCAATTTCACTATTCTATGTACTCGCTTGGTTTTGTTGAATTGGGTCTCTGTTTGCAATTTCACTATTCTTTGTACTCTTTCAATTAGGGATCGCATTTATTGAATGTTTCATTAAATAGCAGCATTATGCTCCCCAACGTGCTCCTGAACGTGCGCCTGGACGTGCTCCAGCTGATATCTCATAGCCCTATGCGTCTCAACGTGCCCCCGAACACCTCCCTCCAACCAACGTGCTCCTGAACGTGCGCCTGAATATGCTCCTGAACGTGCTCCAGCTGATATCTCATAACCCTATGCCTCTCAACGTGCTCCCGGACATACCCCCAAACGTCCCCCCCAAAATGACCCCCAACGTGCCCCTGAACGTGCTCCTGAACGTGCGTCTGAATGCGCTCCATCTGATATCTCATAACCGTACTCCCATCATCCCACGATAAATGGCCTTTGTTCCGCCTTTGCCGGGCCTGTAATGTGATCCACTCAACTCCCAGTAGACCATGACACCTTCAACGCCGTTGCAATATCACGTTGCCTTAGCCCCCAACACAGTTACTGTCGTAGGGCGAGACCTCCCAGATCGATCGGCGGCTATATTTAACTATGAGGCGTTCGAGGTTGACACGTTGACCTTGCCTCTACCATCGATGATTAAAAGCACCTCGACACCATGCACCCTGAACTCCCCTATGGTGGACTAGCCCCTTTGGTCTTTATTGTCTTCGTGGATCCATAACTGCACCAGAGGTTGGTAATAAATAGAGGATATATCGGCGATAGAGTCTCGAGTGAGCCGTATTAGTTCTCTTCTAGGGCCCGTCGGGATAAGTGCCAAACAATGAGAACATTCGCCCACCCCAGTTGGATTGCCCCTGTTGCAAAAGAAGCAAGGCATTTCTAGTTTAGAATGTATGTTAGCAGAAAATTCGAATGGTTCATGCAGGAGAACGAAGAGAGAATTAATTATAATAAGGATTACTCACCGTATATCTTTTTGTTGTTGTGTTTGATCCCAATGATTTTTTTGAAGACACCCCGTTGCTTGGCCTCTTGGTTGTTGGTTCTTCAGTCAGCAGTCTTAGGATGGAATGATCTTGGACGTGTGTTGAATGAAAACAGAATATACATCCTTCAACAGAAATCCGGACATTATATACTGATTTTAGAAAGTTCTTCTCGAACGGTGGAGAAGGATGGTGACGTTGACTGGCATATGCAGAAACAAGAGATAAATGATATTACACCACAACTGAGACGGTGCCTAAAGTAATAAAACATCTAGAACCAAAAGTCTATAAGAGATAGATCTGGGGAAAGAAAGATTCGACCAGAATCGTGCTTGCTGATTCGCCGTAAAATAGTATCTGTTGGTGGTTACCAGCGTAGCTGAGAACAAGAAAAGCAACCCCAACCTTACTTTATGTATCTCAGGGCAGAGTGGAGAGTCACATGTAGACTTAACTCACTCTCCACGCCGCAACATAACAACCAACCACTAGACATTGACTTTATATCCAAAAGATCAATAAAGAACATATAAAAGGGGGTATTCGCTGGTGAGTCTCGTATTGAGAAGCGATGTATGTGATGGACCGCGACTTTGGATGGCCATGATATAGGTGAGCGAATGGTGAGCGAGTGATCGAGGGTGAGCAAGCTCATTCATTCAAGGCCAACTCCTCCATCCTCAAAACCACTTTTCGCCAAGCAGAGACAATCTGCATCACGATATCTTCTCAACGCCACCCGAACCCTATCTCAACTTACGTACAAACCTGAGTTCTCGGATTATATAACCGGGTAATTCCGGCCTAACTCTAGATTATGGAACTTGTCTCTTGGCGGGGAGGGCCAAGCAATACAGTGAGCAGATTATCGTTGCCTTCGTACCGCATGACTGGCTGGGATCGGCTTTTAATAGGAGTTGGGTACCGGTACGCCCCTCCCGGAAACTAAAATTGGAGTCGAAACT
Source organism: Pseudogymnoascus verrucosus (assembly GCF_001662655.1). Lineage (NCBI taxonomy): Eukaryota > Fungi > Ascomycota > Leotiomycetes > Thelebolales > Thelebolaceae > Pseudogymnoascus > Pseudogymnoascus verrucosus. The sequence goes on from NW_017263700.1 coordinate 51,453, forward strand.
TTTAAGGGAGAAGTATTAAGGTAAGGCTAACCCCGCGTTTTTCTTTCATACCGTGGTCCTCAAACAGTTTATTTTTTTCAGAATTTAGATTTTTTTAAGAAAATCTGGGGGATGTATTGCGCTTTGTGGTCTAAATCGAGAGCGGTGTGATCGGTGAGTGAACTGACGTCCATCTGATACTGCCAAGTCGCTCGCATAGGTGTAAATAGCCAAACGTGACACCTACTTACAAAATAATTTATTCTAACTTATCAACGGATCAGATACACAATACACGCTCATTATTCACTGTTGACTATCTATTAATTTAATATGGGGTCTTCACTAATGAAGAGAATGCTTGTCGCGCGCCAAGTAGCCACCGATGCGAAGCCATCGTGTGGGAGGGCTGTCAATGGGGAAGACTATAACCTCAACCTCCACATTGCCGCTGTTTTCATCATCCTCTTCGTGTCATCAACAGCTTGCGCCTTCCCTCTCATTGTGGTAAAAGCACCCCGCCTCCGCATCCCACCCACCTTCCTCTTCGTCGTGCGTCATTTTGGAACGGGTGTCCTAATCGCTACTGCGTTCGTGCATTTGTTGCCCACGGCGTTTATTTCCCTCACTGATCCCTGCCTGCCCGATTTCTGGAATAAGGATTATCCTGCTATGGCGGGGGCGTTGGCTCTTGCTGCGGTGTTCATGATTGCTGTGGTGGAGATGGTGTTTAGTCCGGGGAAGAATGGGTGTGCAATGCCGGCGGGAATGATGGAGGAGAGTATCGGGGGCGGGCATAGGAATGAGAATACGAAAGAGGGCTCTAGTGTCGGGAATCAGGAGGGAGAAAGGCGTAGGTGTTTTTTTTTTGTTTGTTCTGTTCTAGCCCATAGGAGGAAAAGAGTAGAAGGGAAGGATATAGACACGTAGCTGACAGTGAAACAGGACCAGAACAGGGGCTCATCCACGGCCGAAATAATAGCACAGGAAGGGAGCTCCAGAGAATCACGAAAAGCAGTGCAGCTTTCGATGCGGGGGAGCGCAATACACTCCCTCAAGCTAAAGAGGAGTCTGAAAAATATGTAGCTTCATCATCTGCGAATGGAACAGCAATCACGCCCATCGAGATACAAAATCACAAGAAAGCACTAATGCAGTGTGTGCTGTTAGAGATGGGGATTCTATTCCACAGTGTGTTTATTGGCATGGCACTCAGTGTTGCTGTTGGGAACGATTTTATCGTGCTTTTAATTGCAATTACTTTCCATCGTAAGTTTCCACATCTTCCCAACCCCACATGGTGTGAATCTTCCCGGAACTAATGACCTGTGAACAGAAACATTTGAAGGTCTCGCACTTGGGTCACGAATTGCGGTCCTAAGTTGGAAAAGACATGCTTTCCAACCTTGGCTTATGGCGCTCGCCTACGGCTGCACGTACGCTCTCACTTCCCTCCCTTCTCCCCCTTTACCCTACTAACACGCCCTTAGAACGCCAATAGGCCAGGCCATAGGTCTAGCAACACGCACCCTCTATGCACCCGGCTCACAAGTTGGCCTCCTTATGGTCGGGATTATGAATGCTATTTCATCTGGATTGTTGACGTTTACGAGTTTAGTGGATTTGATGAGCGAGGATTTCTTGAGTGATGAGAGTTGGACAGTTTTAAGGGGGAGGAGGAGGGTTTGGGCTTGTTTGCTGGTTTTTGCGGGAGCATTTGGGATGAGTTTGATTGGTGCTTGGGCTTGAGGTGACGTGGATGCAAAAATGGGAAAGTGAGAATAATCAATGGGGTTGGAATGTGACCCAACAAACCTGCATACGGCTTGAAGAGCCCGTCGCCTGTGGATTGCATTCGCTGCTGTGAATCCTTCGCCCACGTTGTTAGCTAATTCTGAGGCAATGTAAGTATATTATGGAGGCTCCTAACTAAGTCTATTACAACAACCGGCTCGCTTTAAAACAAAAGAAAGTGATTTATAAGTCATCATAGAGCCGCCTTGCCCTAGCAGAATATTAGAATCAGCGCACACTAACCCCGAACTCAATGGCAAACCTAGTTCTAAAGGCTATGCACATATTCGTGCTCTTTCACTGCCCTTTCTTTTCCGCAATGATCCGATAGCTCGTACTAACCAACCTCTGCGTATCCATCTCTACGAACGCCTCACCGTCCAAACACAACCTATCCATTAACGTTCTCAAATGCGCCGGCAGCACCTTAACGCCAACCAATCCCTTAATCAACGCCCTCGCGGTGCGAAAGTATCCATCCTCCTTGGCAATCAGTGGCGCCTGCAGCCCACCGACGCTCGCATTATCCGACTTCCGCACTGCGAATCCCACCTCCATCAGGGCTGTGGCTAGTGTTTCTGGTGTCGGTGTCCCAACCGCACCAATGAGTGGTTTTACTCGGCGCATCAGTTCCTCGTGATGAGGATTGGTTGGGTCGTAGTCTGGAAGCGATACCCAGTCCAGGATGGAGAATTTGGCGCCGGGCTTGAGGACTCGGTGCAGTTCGCTAAAGAGAGCGGGGAGGTCTTTGCATAAGCTAAGAGCCTGGATCTCGTAGCATGCATCGAAGGTATCGTCTGCGAAAGGGAGAGGCAGATTGTTAAAGTCTGCTTCTACAAATGTGTTCTCCAGCCGACGCTCCTCGTTGTATGTTCTGGCCTGGGCGATCTGATTCGGATCGATGTTGACGCCTGTTAGTTTTGCGCCAGAAAAGGTGGCCATGTGAGCCGCAACTCTGCCACGGCCGCAGCCTATATCCAAGGCCTTGTCTCCAGGCTTGAGGTTGATATCCCGCGCCACCGACTCCTCGTATAAGAGCTGATTGTCAAGTACCGACACATGGATGTCGATAAGAGGTGGGATGTACATCTTCTCCACATTGCCAAGGGCGCATAGGTGGTTGAGGACGCCATAGTAGGAACGCAGGCAGCTGCCGACTTTTTCAACGTAATCGGGACCAAGCGCCTGTATCATCTGCCCCTCATCTGCCCAGTCGAGACTGTATATAACGTATGACGCTAAGTAGTTGGAGACCTGCTCGGGGGTGAGGTTGTAGAGGTATCGAAAAGATGTGCATATGGTTCGTAGGCGGCTGGTCGATGCCGACCGATGCTTGTCTGCTTTTGCTCGCCCATCCTTTCTAAGAAACTTCGCCTTCGCCTTCATTCGCGGCGCGGGAGACTGTAGGGCCGCCATGCCGAGGTTTCCTTTTTCGAGATTTCCATTTTCGAGATCGCTGAGGCTGTAAGAGGAGCTGGTTTGGGATGCAGCTTGGCCGGGATGGCTGAGTCTGTGAGGGTGTGTGTGAGTGTCGGTGTGAGTGTGAGCGTGAATGTCCGTCATTCTTGGGAATTCACGAGGTAAGCAGTAAGTCATGAGGTAACCTTGCCGTATTAGATGTTCAAATGTATATTATATTAGTGTTCTCTATAGAGATATTCACATCATGGTGCGCCATCTTCCCTTTAAGTGCTTATGGGCTGTGGCAAACCCGGCGCAGTAAACTCAACGTCCGGACGCTAGATTCAGCGTGGCATGCTAATGATCCCATGATGTTTGGATTGAAACGGAGAATTTGAAGTTCTAAATTTTAAAGTTGTTCTTACACCGGATGCTTCGGAGGCGGCTGTCGCGGAACGAAGTTCGGGGGCGTATGATTGGTTGATTTATTCATACTCGGTTCAAGCGGCCCAGCTGGCTCGCATTGGGGACCAAGTCATATATCGCGAAAAGTAAATACTAAGAGAAAATCCTCGACTGACATTCCAACTCATCCGATCAAGTCGGGCCTCAGCCGGTTCGTAGTCAAAAAGTCGTCCCCACACAATATCCACTTAACAAGTGCGTCCGTAGTATGTAAGGATCCTCGGGTGAACAGTGTAGTTTGGAAGTCACGTTTATGGGCTATTGGCTATTACATAGAATCCTCTTGTATTACGAAGACTGAACGCTGATCCTCCTCCGGAGGTCCGCGTTCCTATTATATACTCTTCCGGGCAGGCTCGGAGTGAATGGAGTGAAGACCCTCTGTCTTACCACTACAACGCACATAATTGCCTAGTCCACGTGACGCTGCTGTGGCAATTATCCCCTAGCTCACCCAGCCCACCCTGGTCATCCCTCGCCTCACCCTTCTGGCGGCAATGGGCTGCGATTCTACGCTATGCCTATTGGCACGATTAAGACTATAATCTGGAGAATACGCAAGCTTGTGTATCACAGAGCGGACGGGATGCCCAATTCTCTTGAGTCTATGGTCATATGTAATGTGATGTGGATTGTTAAGCATTATATATAGAAACCAGGCTTTAGTTCCGTCATAAAATCTCGAAGAGAACCATAGTCCGTGTTGGTCTTCTGCCTCAATGAAATCGCGATTGATTCTAATACGCCGATGACATCCGTTGGGCAGTTGACTTCTTCAACCACAAGTGCTTTGAACAACTCCCAGAATGGCACATGCAACACGTCTGAATCGAGGATAGAGAAGCGGTCCTCGCACAGGACTTGTGGGGAACATGGCAGGATGTAGCGATCCTCCATCATGACTGAACTGCAGCGAAAAATCCGAGGCGATTGACAACCAAGGGGCGAGGGTAAATACTGTATCCGCCCGTCAGTACTCTAGTGCTGTATTTGTTGGGAATTCGGGGGAAATTAAGGTGAGGACTATGGGATTCCGGATTTATAGCTTGGCTTAGCGAAAATCCCCCGGCAATCCCACGGGCTCCCGTACGCCACGACCGGCGCACCCAGCTCACCCTACTCATCCCTCTCACTTAACGTAGGTGGCCTGACACCTCACCCACGTTCACCCCTCGTCTCACCCTTCAAGCGGCAAGGACCGCGATTTCGCGCTATGTCTATTGGCACGATTGAGACTATTATCCTGAGGATACGCAAGCTTGTGTATGGCAGAGCGGACAGGATGGTCTAATCTACATGTCAGATTTCATTTCAGCCTGTCAAACAACAAAATGACCTCTCGGCGAGTTCGGCGCAGGTCATCTATAAGTACTTAGGTTAAAATGTTCTATTTAGTGTAAAGGGTTGTGTAGTACAAAGAGATGCTAGTGTTATAAGGAAGTAAACGGATATAGTGTATACTACTATTCCTGCTTGGTTAGCTACCTTTGTTGTCGTTGTCCCGTATTGCATCTCTACTCGATATAAGCCTTGCCTAGGATCATACTCTGCTCCCAGATATCTACTCGTGGATATCCCTCCGTACGAGCGAAGCTCATGGCCGGTTCTGGCGATTAGTGGAGCATAGAATAGTACGACTAACTTATAGCAGTGTAGTATGACGCTAGAAAGCGCCACCACTGTACCCCGCACGCTACCACTGAAGATCCCTTCCTACTAGTTTCTATATAGTAGTTAGCGACCTCCCCCCCACAAACTATACCATTAAGCATTGCCTAGGACCATACTCTGGTCCCGGATATCTACTCGCGGATATCGCGACCTACCCATGTCTACTACCTCCTACAGAACGCATGCCAGATACTATTCCAAATGGCGTCTCTTATTACACCACCACCAATGAACACAACGGACCAAATCTACTTCGAAACGAGTTGGGCGATACTAAGCACCATTGGATTAATGAATGTATTATACGGAAGTCTCGTGGTTGGAATAACAAACATTTCGCCTATCACTGTTGTTCCTATTATTGTATCGATAGCCTGCGCAGTTGCAAATGGAATGTGTTACTATTCATTCTATGGTGACTATCAGCGAATACCAAGCCTTGCGGCTGGAATAGTTGCAGATGTGATGTGGTTGGTAAGTACAGATTCAGATGTTGTGCTACGTAAATTCCTCGAACTCAATCGTCTACAGATCCAAGAGGCTGGGTTGTCTTTTTACAGTTACCAAATACTAGATAAAATATTACAACATCGCGACAGAAGAGTTTTTCTGGCATGCTTTTGGTCTATTATGGCTGCCATTGTGCTCATTCGAGCGAGTATCTTGGTAACTCGTGCACTCGACAACTTTCACAAGTCCTCATCGATGCAAAAACTTACCAGCGATTTACACATTGGATATTTCATTGCTATCGCTCTTGTGGAGTGCGTCAGCTCAGTATTCTTGCTGCGTGTATTTGCTGCTGCGAAAGAATCTGCCGTGGCCTTCACTTCGGCAACAAGCCTATTCCGTCATTTGACTCGCAGTACTGAAATTAGGCTTGCCTCTTTGTCTTTGATTGGCCTTACGAGGGCTGTCACGTACAGCTTCCAAAATTCGGCACAGAAAGCTACCAGTGTTGCGAGCCAGGTCGACAGATTTGTATACACTCTTGAATGTCTATTTCCTGTGCTGCTTATGTGAGTCAACATGTGGTTATTTGAGAATTTCCCTTCAGTAATGCTGACACGAATGTAGGATTGATATATTGGGTTCAAGGCTTGTTGCAGCAGAGCAAACGTTTGAAACCTTCCCAACTCAAGACAGTCGACAGATCGCCAGAAGACAACACGGCAGTGCCGAAGACAACACCTCAGTACCGAACAGCGATAACACCAAAGCACTGACTTCGCAGTCATTTTTCGAAAGACGCAAGCTGAGTAGTAGTAGCAATTCCTCCAAGGTACCGTTGCATATTCTATCAAGCGTTAAGAGAGTCAGAACTGCCAATAGCCAAGCGAGTGGTTCACAAGAGCAGTGCCCAGATATTCTGCAAAGACCAAAGAATATTGGTATTGCGGTTAGTGTGAATAGACCTGCTGAGTTTGAGGACATCGAGATCCATGAGTGGAAGTAAATTGAAAAGGTCAACCATACGTGTATAATAAACGGCACGGGTATATATATTGGCTTATACTAAATGTGTATTTATTGATCACTCCAGTATTAAAAGGCGCCCGGAATAAAACCCCGACAGTGAAATGCTTGGTTTTCACGGATCGGATGTGAAACCCGCAGTCGTGATCGCCTCCTTAGCGGCGAAACTCGAACACGGCCCTATAATCAGTTGCTTCGATGTTTGAGAACTTAACAGTGCCATTTGCAAGAACAGCCCTGAAAGCAACGGTATTCTCACCTTGATACCGGGTGATGTTCTCAGGAACAGTTATTGATTTCTGGCGCACTATATTAGGTTTGGGGGCGATTTATACCGTGGCATGTAGTGTGTACTATTAATAATATGTCAACCCCGGTGGCGGTGTGTAGAACGCACTCTATGCTTGCTCCAATCGCCTCGTAAAAACCCGGTCCAACCATATGTCCAGCAATCCGCATCCACCCTTCGTCACCATCCTCCTGGTCTATATGCTCCCTGGCCTCCACCGTCCAATCCGAGTCCAAATCCTGGTCCCAGCAGCGTACAAAATTAACCCAACCACAGTCAAAATCATTATGTGGGTCTGCATCTACTGTAGCCCGTAGCACTTCCTCTTCAACCTGGATTAAAGTACTGATACCGCGAGGCGATATAATACTCCTTGCCATCCACAACACGCAGCTGCTCGGATTTCTCTACCTCTGTTGCCTAGGTGCGGAAGTGCTGGCGGAGTTGGTCCCTCGACGCGCCGTCGAATAAGCTCTGATCTGAGACAAAGGTCCACTCGAGACCATTCGCTACTTCGTGCGGGAACTTACGCTCTACCATTTCCTTGCGTGATCAGTCATTAAAGATTTTCTGAAATTTAGCCCAAGCCTTGTCGTCGCCGTACGTACAGCGGTATATTACCCAGCCCCATTTATTGTGTTTTAAACGACGGAGGTCAGCGAGGATGTTGTGGGGTACGTCGTCGATGTAGTTTAGCTCGAAGTGACGGCGCCCTGAGAGGGTGTTTTGGGCACGTTGTTGATATCAATCAGGGTGTCGGAGGAGGGTGCAGAAGAAGATATAAATCTAGGCGAAGGCAGCTGTAAAGTTGAACCGCGGTGGGTTGGACAGAAGAGCCAGGGCTTTTGGAGATGTCTGGTTTTTAGATATGTAGAGAGGTATGGTGTACACAGCGGCGCTCTAGTTTTGTAGCTACGTCGGATGTTTCTAACTTGAATTGGACGAATCCAGCAGAAAGAGGCCATTTAATGCGAAGCTGCTTGTTGTTGAAGTTGCAATGGTTGCAACGAGCTGAACAACTTGCAATAACTAAGAAGTTTGAAAATCGTTTGGAGGCCAAGAATCAGGCAGAATTAGACACTAACATCCTAGAACCCGTAGTTTCGTACGTAGAATAGTACAGACTCGACCTAGTCCATACCAACCTGCATTACCAAAGGTAAAAACGTCCCCATAGCTCGATTAAATGTCCACAAATGCATATAAATCGAATAACTAGCCTTGACAACCATACTTAGCGCTTGAAGCCAGCGAATATTATAATGAAGTTCCATCTCTTGAGACGTGCCCATATCGAATTGAAGATGGGTGTTGTGATGTCCTTGCGGAATTTGGCGAAATGCGGTAGCACTTTCATTATATTCATGCCGCTCTAAGAATCACTACTACTGCCTTGGCCACCTCTTCTGTAATCACCACATCGTCTCCTCAGCGGTCGAGAAGCAGTTCCATCATATTCATGCCGCTCTAGGAATTCCCTTCTGCTGCCTTGACCACTTCTTCTGTAATCACCACATCGTCCCCTTGGGTCGAGAGGCAGTTCCATCACTTCCTTGCCACGCATTGAATTATGAAGGAAAACCATGGCCATGGGTGTTATAGTTCTCTCTCGCCCCCTTCCTTCCCTTTTGTCTCCCCCCATTTTCCGTCGTCCATGTATCCCTTCCCATGTACCATCCCATTACTCCTCCCATTCTCGTCCGGTTTATTCCATCCGTTTTTATTAGGTAGTAGGTGGATCTCGGCTGGGTTTAGAAACAGCATTTCAGGCACTCAAGACAGCAATTGCAGCAGACGCACATGCTTGCGATACTACAGGACAGCACAGTTAGTTATCTCTCTCCTCATTTGCCAGGCACGGTAGGGTGTTAGAGGTGGACGTGGAGGGGCGGTGGACTGGGAAAGGAAAGGGAAAGGAAACTCACCATGCGCATTGGCCGCTGTAGTCCTTCTTCTCCTTCTCCTCGGGGGTAGGGGCTTGTTGGTATTGCATCTATTCACCCTTATTAGCCACTGCCTGCTTCTGTTTATGCCTGTTCTGCTTGCTTCTGTCCCTTCTGCTACTTCTGCCACACGCAAGTGGCAGGGTGGAGGCCAATGGAGAGGGCGGCGAGCTAGTAGGGCGGGAAAGACGCTGCGTGCTACACATACCTGCTGAGGAGGTGCTTGAGGGGCGCCGTAGGGTTGTTGCTGGTGTTGATCTGCCATTGTGGTGGTGGAGTTTCGTCTCTGTTTGTGTTGTTTTGTTTTGTGGATTGGTGGATTAGTTTGGTATAAGGAAGAGTGAGTGGCAGTGGAGGAAAGGACTGAAAGGTAAAGGTTGAACTCGGGTAGTACAAGATCCGAGGCGAGAAGGGGAAAAAGGTTCAAGGTGGCGTTAGAGTTGGGGTAGGGCGGTTTATGTGCTCAGGGGGGACAAAGAAGGGGGGGGGGGTTTAAGATGAATATGAGGTCTTAAGGGTGATATGTTTTATGTGAATAGTACGGTATCCTAGGGATGCCCGCTGAAGCTTCGCAACTACGAACGCTCACTACTTCGCGGAATATAATGGCCAATAGTATATCTTCTTCAGTTGCTTGACTTGTCAGACTATTAACTATAAATGGGGCAATGTAGAAACATCGTGTTACCGAAGTTGCAATGGTTGCAAGGAGCTGGAAGGACTGAGAAGTTTGAATATCGTTCGTTTGGTTTTAGAGGTTTGGTTCCGTCGCTAAATCTTTCTATTCTTCCATTAACTAAGCCTCTTGTGGTTTCTTTGTGGCACCTTGGGGGCTTAGATACATGGTTCACAAATGGCGAATCATCCCAAAAATAGGAGCAAAGGCGCCTTTAATATGGTAGTTAAGCTAAGACGGCTAAACTTCAGTGCTAAACTACGGTGTTAATACGAAAACGCGAAATTGGCGCTAACATGACACCAAAATGTTACTTCGCCTCACCCCACTCACCCCACTCACCCCACTCACCCTGCTCACCCTGCTCACCCCTCGCCTCACCCTTTCAGGCGGCAAGGGGTCGCGATTCCACGCTATGCCTATTGGCACGATTGAGACTATTATCCAGAGGATACACAAGCTTGTGTATGGCAGAGCGGACGGGATGCCCAATTCTCTTGAGTCTATGGTCGTATGTGATGTGACGTGGAGTTCTGAGCCTTATATAGACGATGGGGGTGGTTGCCCCTTTTCAAATTTGAAGCGAGCTTAGCCACAACACGCTCGATCATCATCATGAACAGAAGTAGTGAATCAGAAAAACAGACGGTGGAGACCAGCTCGCTCCAGCCTCGCTCAGGCTGGCGCCGTTTCCGGTCCTAGCCATCATATACATTCATATCGAACCATCTAGCCAGCGAGCTCTGTCCTCGCGGCGATATAAACAGTAAAAAGTCCCTATAGACCCCCCCAAAAACGCCCAACAATGTCCTAACGAGCGTGCCCGAGGACCTCTCTAGAATTCTAACATCGTCCCATCCAATCCCACATCCATCACCGCCGACAAACCCCTCACATTCCCAACAAACTCATCTGCCTTCTCAACGGGCTCGCCGTGCTGCTATCCCCCTCGCTTCCATAGAACCCCGAATCGGTATCGATATCCCATCCCTGATCCTCCTCATCCTCCTTCCCCTCCTCGCCGCTCCACCCCTTCTGCATCGCGCCGCGGGTGTTCCACCGCAGCGTGCGAGACACGCTGTCGAACCACTCGGCGCCCGTGCGCGTCACAGTCGGGAAAGGGTACTGCGAGGCAGCGATGGTGACGTGGTCGCCCTGCTTGAGCTCGACGCGGCCCTTGCCATCAAAGGAGCAGTAGGCTGTTGCGCGCGAGTTCTTGGGGATGGAGACACGGAGGAGGAGACTGTCCGAGAGGACCATCGGGCGGAAGGAGAGGGTGTGCGGGCAGATGGGGGTGAGGAGGATGGCGGGGATATCGGGGTGGACTAGAGAGCCGCCAGCGGAGAGAGAGTAGGCCGTTGAGCCTGGATGTAGGTTAGCTTCGGGGGTCTTTGCAGGGGGTTCAGCGGAGGGACTAACCAGTGGGAGTGGAGAAGATACAGCCATCGGCTTGGACGACAGTGAGGAGCTCGTTATCGCCGTACAGCTCGAGGTTCGAGACATATGGCGATGGTCCGCGGTCGATGACCAGTTCGTTGAGGACCTCGAACTGCTCGCCCTCCTCCATATCCTGTCCGTTCGCGCCGTCGCGGTATACTGTGCAGGTGAAGCGCATGCGCAGGTTGACGCGCATACCCTCGTCACCCATTACTTTGTTGAGGTGAGACTTGTACTGGTCGAACTCGAAGTTGGTCAGGAAGCCGAGGCTGCCGAGGCTGAAGGACAAAATAGGGGGAACGATGCGTTGAAAGAGCCATGAGGTGAATAGCACGGTACCATCACCACCAAGTGTGAGTACGAGGTCGAACTTCTCTGGTTGGCTCCAGCAGAGATCTGGTGACCAGTATTTGAGCATGTGCTGGAAACGTGACTCTCCTGCAATTAGACCCGCGCCGTTGAAGCGCTTAGAGTCGCGCAGCTTCGCGTCGACGTACACGTTTACGCCCAGATCTGATCCATAGCGGGGTGTGCTGAGGAGCCACTCGGCCAGGTTCCTGGTCAGGGTGACGAGCTGGTTGTCCCTTGCTTTCGTCACAATCATGACGTTGCGGACAGCACGCTTGATTGGGCGTCGCTGAAGCTGTTTTGAGACCTCCCGCACGCCCGTGGCAGTCTGCATCAGGCGCGAGTGTGTCATGTACTCGTCACCGCTGATCTCCTCAAGAACCCTGTCGATGTTCACGGCATCGTCGAAGCGCTGGTGGTAGAAGCACGGTGATTGCAACGCGGGAAAGCGGGCGGTTGCTGGTGTACTACCAGACTTTGCAGCGTTTGAAGCGAGCTCGGATAATGCTGCCGAGAGCTTCTGTGACGAGGATGTGCCAGGCCTGCTGTCCCCCGCGTTCTGTGCTGCGAGTATGCCCGATAGGGAAGATACCATCGGGGCATCTGGGTTTGTGCTTCGACCAGATGAGGCTAGTGCCTTCATGATTGTCTGTCTGGGTATGGAGTCCACAGATAGTGCGGAGTTGCGGTGGTTCTTGAACGACTTTGGGGGCTGGAGAAACGGTGACAAATTCCCGTCGGTGGCAGTCGGCTCGACTGGTGGAGCTTTTTCTTCTAAGGCAGTTGCAGGAGGCGTAAGTTCTTCATTGTGGTTTTGCGGGGGATTATTTGTTGTGTTCAAGGGCAGCAGCGGTTTCGAGGGCGCCTGAAACACGGATTCACCAGCGAAGGCGGAATCACTAAATGGCGCAGAGTCCTTCACCGCTTGGGGTCCTGGCAAGGATGTGGTTAAATTTTCAGCTGGGGTATATTCATTACTGTGAGGCGGGACGTTGTCCGATTGCGTGAGAGTTGGATGAAGGGAGGAAGGGAGGAGTGTTGACTCGGACATTGCGACTGTGTGGATGGTATCGCTAGTGGGAGGCAGATTCGGGGTGGAGCGCTCGGTGTTGATAACCGTGGGATCTATTCGGGCGTTAATATGAAAATCCCGAGGCCCCGGAACAACGGATTGAGCCTGAAGAGCAAGAAAACTCTAAACTTTGAGAGGGTGACGGCGTGGGGGTTACACACCTGCGGACTCAGATGACAAGATTGGCGGGGAGATTGTGGAGGCAACGCGCTATGTCCGTCCGGAGTCGGAGGATTCGAAAAGGCGAGGTTGGGGAAAGTCGAATAAAGGTATATAATTATTGGCGAATAAGAGTATGTCGAGAAGGGTATAAATGTCAATATATATAAAAAGCCAAATGTGAGAAATAGGAGCGTCCGTAGTTCGATATAAAAGGGACGTATTTCAAAAGACAATGATCGGATGGACCCTGAGGGGCAACGAGTAGCAGCAGTACGTATACCGAGATTCGCGGGATTATTGAGTCGAGATGGCGGGGGATAAGTTCCAACGGAGCGGGATTGCGGGGCGGGAACGGCGAGATAGTGATTTGCTAGATCTAATCTTTGGAGAGAGGAGACGATCGTTAGCCTTGCGCCCACTGACCATAATCACACCCAGTCACATCTGCTAAAGCCTCGAGTACCCAATGGTGAGAGTTCACCACAGTTGATGGTCTTGGCTGCTCGATGACGCTGGAGATGCATCGAATCGTATGACTTACAGATGCGCTTCTAACAAATCGATAGTCTGGCCGTGTCTTGATGCTGCAGGATCGCACGTAACTGTACCACGAGGACCGATGCGGACTGTTGTGGAAGTGATATGGGCTGTATCCGGACAGGAACAAAAGCCACAGGTGATTGCTGCCGGGGTTCGTGCAGAGCACCTGCTTGACGCTTATGCGCGATTTCGTAGAGATGCGTGATTGTCGTGTGGGAAGACGGCGAATTAGAGACGACAGGTCCTCGATGATGCGTATGTGGGCGGCTCGAAGTTGGAAAAAGAGGCTTCCTTCAGGTCTTGTCTATCGCAATGGAGACTTCTATAGGGTATAGAACGGAATAATGAAAACTATTGAAAGCGGCAGACGCGGTAATGGCAGTAAAAATATGCAAAGAAGTTCGAATTAAGGTATATAGTGAAAGGTATAGTTTGTTCGATGCTCCCAGCGCAACTCGATGATGGTCCAAGGTAATAAAGACGGAAGCAGGGGCCAGCACAGCGACGTACCGAGACCAGGACACGAAAAGCGAGGCCTTTCACCTCTTATACTCCGTGGCCTCGCGTCTTCAAAATAAAAAGTTAGTCCCCCCCGGCGAGGCGGCGACGGGAGCGAGGAGGCGGCCCGTGATCTTGAGACGAGGCTAGCATCTCAGGATACGGAGGGACTTGCTCTGGACTTAACAGGCGAGCGAATGCGCCGCGAGTGTTTCGAGCGCTGCAGTATACGTGCGCGTTACGACGGTGTATAGCGGAGATGAGTATTACGAATGGGAGAGGCAGATGGAGAACGTGCCATCCCTCATTTTACATAACTTGGCGCGGAGGAAGACATGTACTGGCGAGAGGATCCAGTTCGTCGCGATGTAACTTGTCCCAGCCCTGGGTCCTTGAAGGTGATCCCACAGCTGCGACGGCGCCTCAATCCATCGCAACTCCACAGCACCTATAGGAATGGCCGGTCAAGGAACAGAGCTTAGTCGTTGTGATATGTCCGCGGCCAGCTCTATATTTGCTGTCCAATATAGCACCTGTCACAACTGACCCCAACATCCAACACTAGAGGCCGCCACAGCTGGACCCCAACAGCCAACCCAAAAGAGGCCGAGCAGACAGCGTCGTGGATAGATACCAACGTGCTTCACTCTCGTCACAGACGGTAGTTCGCACACGTATCAATGCAATTATTGCACGCACTGACAGCTGAAGCCGCGCGCCAGGTCGTACGGCAAGGGGTAGCTATGGGACGCCTCGCCCCGACCTATTCCTCCGCGGCTTGGAGGCCGAGGCCGAAGTTGTCTCGTCTCGTCCCAAGACTCCACTTGTCTGTAACAAGCCTCCTGGGCTCTAGGCGCTGGGATTCCGCAGGTTGGAGCTCCTTCAATGGGCCAGGAGGGTCGGCTTCTCCACGGCGGAATTCCTATGTAGCGACTTCATAGGGGGTGAGCCACCTCAGCCCATTACAGCTTCATAAACCGTGATATATGTTGTATGGAAAAGTTATTCCCCGATTCACCCCATATACCCTGATAATAATGGAATAATGCCGTCCGTTCTTGTTCACTTGGCTGTCAGCGCGTCGCCCGAACGCAGACGATCTGAAACGACACAAACCCCTGAAACACTCCCACCAGTGTCACGTTTGGTGGAGCTCCACACTGGGAACTGACAGCTTGTCCGTGGGAAATATGCAAGCTGCCTCCTCTGTTTCGGTAGTTAGGGTGGCGGCTGCACCGCAGCTTGGGAGCGGGGCGCTGCAATTGACAGCTACTTGCCACGAATGAGGGCAGGAGGCAGGGAGCGCAGGGAGCGCGAAGAGGCTCTTACGGTAGGATTGTTTTACCTTTTGAGGATGGGACGTAATGGTACGATTCACAGCAACGTAGTAGCAATGCATGAACGCGGAGGTTTGGGAGTGGCATGAGGCGACGGTGCCACTGATGGAGCAAAACAATTCGGGGAGGTTTGTTATATCTTGGCATTCCCTCGTAGCATAATGCTCCTTCCTTTTGAAGACCACATGTCAAGTGTATCCTGTTGATTGTCTGCCGCGTCAGCCCCTTTCCTGCGGGCTACCTCTGTCTTAAACCATCCTTATTGACGACCGTAACGCGACAACTCGAGGGTCGAGCTGAGAATGCTATAATGCTATTTGAGCCACAACAGGTTCCAGCTTCCCATTCTTGGACCTGAAGAACATTTCGGCTCCGTTACCTGCCCTTTACTTCACTTGGAGCAGGGCCGTACTTGTGGTTTCTCGCCGTGAACTATATATGTGAGACGAAGGTTCTCAGGATCCCTCATCACGTCCTCCATGCCATATCTTTGTCGACCTTCCCTTCGACAACAGTTTGAACAAATTGCATCATCCCACCTTCCTCGCCTTCATCAACCATGGCGTCGGGGTCTGCCGAGCCACAGCAAATCTTCTCTGCCTGAATGCAGACTTCGTCCCACTGAGCTGGCGTAAACGAGCCTTGACTCTCGATGACAAGCGGTTCGGCATTTGAGGTGAAAGCTAATACGTGTATAGACTGGGCGGTTTGGGTTTCGAGAAGGCTGGGGTTTTGAAGAATCTTCCCCTTTTCAGAAATGGCGAGGAAGGTTGCTGTCAAAGAGGTGGAAAGTGGGATGGCGGCGGAGAGGAGGGCCAGGATCGCGGTTTGGAGCAATGCGGGTAAGATAGGTAGAGTCTGCAGGGTGAAATGTTAGACTATGTAATCATAGAGGTTGGGCGAGAGAGAAATACCGAAGAAGTCTGGATTGATTTGGAAGTCGCCGTCTCGTCTGGGGGTGTGCTTGTTACTTGGAGAGTAACTTGAATCAGCGTCCGAGGAAAATTGCTGATTAATACGATTTGCCGCAAAGTCCGCTCGATGATTGACTCTAGATGCCGCTCGCGAGTGCTTCCTACCCCCGCCGCTGGCCGTACGATGACATCGATGGCAGCCTCTTCAGGAAGCTCGTCCCGGCGTTGAACTTCGATTGGACCGTTGACAGCGCCTATGATCGTATACCCGTTCTGTGAAAATGTCGCAGAACCATCTGTGCTATGAAGATGCGACAAGATTGCGCTGGGTTCTTGAGAGGATGACATGGCGTCTATGTTGCGAGGTGTAGTAGAAGGCTGGGGCTTGAAGAAGTTAATTGTTTCGTCTTGGTGACTTTTTGATACGGCTGCGGAAAAGTGGCGCTAAAATGCGGGACACCCCGCGTCTTAGCTCCAGCTCCTCAGCCTTGCAGGACATATCGTGTGTGAGGGTTATACAGCTCTCGCTGTCAACACAACTACAAACTACAAACCTTTTCACATTGGTCAAGATGCCTGCAACTACCGATACACCAAAGGAAGCACAAGCTGCGAGTATTCCAAATCTCAGAGACCGCATCCCAAAGCTACAGTCTAAACGTCGGCAAGCGCCACCCTCGAACTCCCTCCCAGTCCCAGAAACGCCACCGCTCCCTCCAGCTCCCGATACCTCAGCATTCGAATTCATAAAGCCCAGCCGCCGTATATTGTCTAAGAAAGACCACGACTTGTTCCTAGCCTCGCCTACCCATGACCTTCTGGTTGCCTTCGTCTTCGGCCTTGCGGGGGCCGTAGTAGACACACCAATCTCCGCCGTCTCTAAAAAGACGCCCAGCCCTATCGTCCAGAGCATACTTGACATACTCAACAATGTCGAAGATGTGATAGCACGCAGCCCAGCCGATGAACAAGGCGACTCTCGCTTTGGTAACCGGGGTTTCCAAGACTTCATCGACCTAACTGCGAAGGAACACACTGCGTGGCACAAGAAGCTGGGCATCTCCGACGAGAAAGCGATAACAGAAGTCTCGACATATTTCCTCCAGTCGTTCGGCAACCGCACACGCATTGACTACGGTTCAGGCCACGAGCTGAACTTCATGGTCTGGCTCCTCTGCCTATACCAGCTATCCATAATCACACCCGACGACTTCCAACACCTGGTGCTAAAGGTGTTCACTAAATACCTAACGCTCATGCGCCATATCCAGTCCACATATTATCTCGAGCCCGCTGGCTCCCATGGAGTCTGGGGTCTGGACGATTACCAATTCCTACCATTCCTCTTCGGCGCAAGTCAGCTGCTCCACCATCCCTATATCCGCCCACTTTCCATCCACCAAAGTATTATCCTCGAGGAGTATGGCGCAGATTATCTATACCTCAACCAAGTAGCATTTGTCAATAGCGTCAAGAATGTTGAGGGTCTGCGATGGCACTCGCCGATGCTGGACGACATCTCGGCTGCTAAATCGTGGGAGAAGGTGCTGGATGGGATGAAGCGGATGTTTGTCGCTGAAGTCCTGAAGAAGCTGCCTGTGATGCAGCACTTCATGTTTGGATCGCTCGTGCCAGCGGTGGAGGAGATGAACCGGGAAGAGGATCTTGGCCTGCCTGAGGAAGGCGCGGATGCCGAGGGTGGAGAGGTTGTAGTTATGGTTGATGGCATGAAGCACGTGCATCAGATGAACAGCTGGGGCGATTGCTGTGGAATAAAAGTGCCGAGTAGTGTGGCTGCGGCGCAGGAGATGAAGAGAAGAGGCGGTGGGGAGGGATTGAGAAGGATTCCCTTTGACTGATTGGTACAGATAGAATAAACCAAAACTAAATGATTGATGAACTCTACTTTTTATGCAATGAGTATTGGAATGGCAATGCATTGAGTCAACCAAAGGCTGGTGGCTATATATTTCTACTGTACGGGTATAATCCAATACCGTGTTTCTATCCATAAACCTCCCATGAGATGCACGTCAAGCTAGCCAAAGGCACATCAGAGCTTCGCTGTTGGTTTGTCGAATCGCACTGTATTTGAGACAGTTCCAACGTTCTCCAGAGAGACCTCGACAACATCACCATCCTTCAGCCAGCACTGAGGACTCATGCCCATTCCAACACCGGAAGGCCTATCCACCGTAAGCAAAGGCCATTCATACAATGCTTCAAGCAGGAAAGTCTGTACTCACGTTCCGGTGAAAATCACGTCTCCTGGAAGTAAAGTGGTGCCCATGCTCAGGAATGCGATCGACTTTGCAATTCCAAAAATCATATCGTCCGTACTGTCATCCTGGACAGTCTTCCCATTCACCTTCGTACTTATCCGCAGGGATTGAGGATTTCCAATGACCTTGTTGCTCACAATGCCTGGCCCGAAAGGTCCCCATCCATCGAAGCCTTTGCCGATGCCCCATTGTCCACCTCCGTATTTGAGCTGCCAATCGCGGTGAGAAACATCGTTCCCGACTGCATAACCAAGGATGTAGTCCAAGGCCTCTGCCTCAGAGACATCGGAGCAAGGTTTCCCTATGACAATGACCATTTCCCCTTCATAATCTAGGCCTTCTCCCACTTGTGCCTGAGGATGGACCGGGATTGGGTCAAAGGGACCAGTAAGGGAGGTTACTGGTTTGTAAAATAAGACGGGATATTCTGGGAGTGGCAGGTTTGACTCCCTGGCGTGCTTCTCATAGTTGAGCCCCAGGCAGCGAACTGTTCGGACATCCTCGAGTGCTAGGGGTGTCAGGAGTCGCTTGATGTCGACAATCTTGTTGGTTATCTTATAATTCCCAAAGATCGAGCCTTCAATAATTCGGGCTTGCTTGGTCTTAGCAAGATCCGTCACGCCCGAAGGTAGAATGGCATCTCCATAATAAGTCCGGCCATCTGTGGCCAGAAATCGGACGAGGCGCTGAAGAGATGTTAGCATCCAGAAGTTAAATGTGAGAACGCATCTTCCAAGATGACTGCTGACGTACGGTAAAGGATGATGACATCGCCGGTTTTCGGTTCTCTTGCTTTCGAAGTTTAAGCCATGAGAAGTCCAGCATCTTTGCTGTGTCTACATCGTAAACTCAAACCGGCGCCAGCCTCTTAAGTATTTCCGACCCCCATTTGATATATCCCCGACGGTGGTCCCGCAGTTTACCCCAACGGCAGATCTCCAACGGTACATCCCCGCAAAATCGGTACCCCTGCCCCATCGGCTGCGGATCTGCGGAATCACACGGCCTCTAGCTTTCCACGAATGAAGAAATATCCCGAAACTTTAACATTGAATCGACAGCTGTCCGAAAGTTTGGAAGAACATTCTATCCGTCGAATCAATTCGCATCTCGGATATTCTTGAGAACACATACGTCCCAAATGAGGCTCTCAGGGTTACAGAGAGATGCCTTGGCACTCTATAGAAAATGCCTGAGGGAAAGCAGGAAGAAACCGGCTGTTTGTTTACCTCGGTCTGGTCGTGTGAGCTCAGTTTGCTGACGAAGTTCCAAGGAGACAAAGATGCACTTCCAGAAGTTTGCTAGGTATGACAAAGCTTTACAATGTGTCTTGAGTACCAATTGGCGCTAACCGAACGATGCAGACACGAGTTCGAGAAGAACATTGGCCTCAACAAGAAAGATTTCAGCGCGATCGAATACCTCCTAAGGAAGGGGAATCGACAATTGGAGATATACGCTTCGCCCGGTATAAAAGACATTCGATAAGTCGAGGATGATGCTCTGGGTCGTCGATAAGATAGGACCTCGACGCGTATTGGGTTGGCAAAGGGGATAATGGAGGCAAGAGCGACCGGGCCAGCCGGGATTCACGATGGCCGGCATGTATTCTTATTCGAAGCGGGATCGAGTCCTGAAGGCAATATGATCAATACCGCTGATAGCGCTACATGATGTTGCCTCCAAACGCCCACTTGAAAGGCTTCCTTCGTTTCCGCCTCACCCGCCTTCGATCGAAATACAGCCATGGAGCCAACTACACGTCTCCGCCTGGAATTGCACAGAAAGCACCACTCCACTCAAAAATACCGATTCCGACTAGATCTATAAGGCAAATGAGTAGTCGCAGGCAATACATTGGTCAAAGCCGCGCCTCGTTTCCAGGTTTGGCAGTACTCCGCGGAGCTCGCCACGCGTTGGGCCGTACGGTTAAACGCCCTGGGGGTCTATTTGCTACAGGGACGGAGCACATAAGTCTTTGTTAAGAAGTCGAGTTCCACGTGGAAGAGTCGGGGACCATGGTGGGCGGCCAGCTACCAATATTAACAGCCCTTCTGTTCAATATCAGCATCCACAATCTGAGTCGAAGAGCCCCGCAACACAAGTGACAGTTGCGGACCAGGCCTCCCCGAGTATACTTCTGCATACTCAAAGTCAAGAGAAGATTCTGGCAGGGCCATCGCCCGGGCCAGCGGGCGTGCCATTCCTGCTTCCGCTGCTGAGAGAGCCGTCTATCTGTGTCAACGCCAGCAACAAACTCCTCGCTGGTCTACCGGCTGCCCACATCTTCGAACACCCAGCGCCTCTTGATTCCGGGCTGAAAACCGGCGATCCTGTCAAACGTGACCTCACCCCTAAGCATCGACGCACCAATCCATCGGCAGCAAGTCCATCGCCCCATCTATTATTCGCTGTGCCGGCCCCACCACCGCCTTCGGGTCTCCCCGTTATAGACAGCGCAGAAGTTACGTATCAGGATATTTTGGACGGCTTGCAGCTTGGTTTATCAGCTATCCTGGACAGCGATGTGGATTTCTGGGTCAAGGAGGTCGTGGGTACGAGTGTCCGTCGCGTTTTGGCCGATATAGCTGCGTTGGGTGAGCTGAGGGGGTAGTGGGTGAGTGGGGTGCTTGATCTCGAGGGGGGCGTTTTATAGATGGAAGCTAGCTATCGGCTTTCGAAGGCAGATGGGAAGGTGAAAAGAAGATGGAGTTGCGAGGATAGCCGTTCTATTGATGGAGGCTATCGGCTTTGGAAGACAGATGGGAAACTGGGAGAAAGATGGAGCCAAGGACGATTAGGCATATCATTATACCCCCCTCACAAACAGAACAGAAACAATCAATCAATCACATCACCAACCACACTCCCATTCTACCAACCACCCGCCCCTCCCACCTCCGTGCTCCGATCCTCCTTCCCCCACCAACTTTCTCACCAACTCCCCCCCCCACGTGTCTCAACACCGTAAATAGACCCATCCTATCCACAGCACCAGTATGAGACCACGCTGATCTGACGCGCTGGAAGCTGGAATGGAATGCTCTACCCCCCGGGTCTGCGAGACGCCCACCCCGCACCATGCGTGCGTGTGTTTCAGAAGTGGCGTCATGGCACGGACGTAGGCGGGATGGGGGGGAGCCGGTGGGTGTGGTTTTGGGGGAGGGTGGGATGGGAAGGTGGGATGGAGATGGCCTGCATGTAGGTCTGGTCTAGTTTGGTCTACTTGGTGCCAGTCTGGCGGATGGCAGCGGTGCTGTGCAGGTGGGCCGTGGGCCGTGGGGTGTTGGATGGTATTGTGTGGCTTTGTGGTCCTTGGATAGGTGACGACGAGAGGCAGGGGACCTGGGCTAGAGGTGTGTAGTTGACCCAGCTGGATAACACGGGCCGCATACTGTGATTTTTGAGGAGCCGCTACCTGCTAAAGTCATCAAGAAGGGGGGGGTCATGTGATATTTATGAGGTTGTTTCGGACCATCTCCATTCCACGGGGATACCATCAAATCATCCCCACGGAAGCAGGGGGATCCGCGCAAGGAGGCCAGCAGTCCTCGCCGTTTATACCTGTAACGACCCGTCCGTTGTGAGTTGTTTTGACTTGCCGCCCTGCCTCCCTTGATGCCTGGCAAATCCCAAAAAATCCCGCTCCCATCGATGAGAAGTTAGCTGCGTGGATATGATGTCTGGGAGTGCTCTCCAGATGGAGTCTCTTGATGAGACTCCGACCCGCCCGTCACATTCGTGCCGCATGTCCCGCTCAGGTGCGTAGCCGCTGGACGCGATGTAACAGGTGCGTGCACGGTGCAGGCTGGGCGGGTTAGATGGCGCGGTGCCTTACATAAGTGCCCTGTGCGGGTTTTGGGGCTGGAGAGGAGAGGAGAGAGGAGAGAGGGGGGGCGGCTTGTCGAGGAGTGATGGATTGGGGGAGTTTGGTGGTTCGGTGGCTATCCGTGTAATTTTGGTTATTTTTATTTTCTTGTACTCCTGGACAAGTCTAGGCTGGGCCTGGAGCTTGGGGGGTGAGCTTGCTGGCGCTGGTGCTAGAATTCGGATGAATGGTGAGGATTGTGCTACTGACTGTGCGTGAGCCGGCGATGCTGTATGGTTTGCTGGCTGTGAAGTGATGCACCTCGGTCGAACTCCGACATGGGACGTGTGAGGAGGCGATGAGACGGCGGTTGATGGGGGATGGGAGAATTGTTAATTGCTAAATAAGCACTGGGCTTTGTTTCAACGACCACCGTGCTCATTTACCCGTCAATCCGCCAGCGTCAATGGGAGATTAGCTATGGGAATTCCCCACGAGGGGGATGGGCGTTCATTTCATTTCACTAACCACACCGCTCTTCCGGGAAGATGAGGCCGTCTTTGATCTGATACCGTATCACGCATCATCAGATTGTTTCGTATCTGGGACTTTGGCTGACTATTTGCTGAGGCGTGAAACTCCTCCCTCCTCCTCCTCCCCCGTCGTCGAAATCATCCGCTCTTCAGTGGCAGCTTGCTTATCTTACCGCACTACCTGCAGCCTGCGCGTGTACCGTACTCGCATTGAAGAAACGCGGCTCGCAACCACGCACCCACTTACCATCAGTCTCAGCTCAGCGCAGCGCGGCCCAAGACAAGTGTGGCAGCCATGTCATCTCCACTAACGAGCAACACGTCAGTGAATTATCTAATATCTCAGCCTTCAGTACAGACAGTGCAGCATTCACTGTGTCTGGTATGAGCTATGGAAAACGTGCTGTACAGTACAGTACAGTTCCTCTCAGCTGAGTGGCGTATAAGCCACCGATAACCAGGGCTGGGATCAAGGGCTGGTCTAGGCTGGCCACACTGCCGGATTTGTCCAACAGTGCATCCCTTTTTGCATGTGCTGTGAACTGTCCATGTCGGTACGCGCTGTGTGAATACCGACCCAATTACCATTTGCGGGGATGCCAGAGGGCAAAAAGGGGTACGAGGCGATGATGTGCAGATGGCGATTAGTAGCGGGCATATAGGGGCCAAGCCACAGCAGGACGCAAGGGGGCGTGCGTTCTCACTATCGGCTCGGCTGGAAAAAGCACGGTTCGGTTTTTAGCAGCACATGGTTTCTGGGTCTTGGTTCTCGACCTCAGGGTGAGACATTGAAAAGCGTGGGAAGCGACGATGGCTCGCGATTACGATATCGGGTGATGGGCGGTTGTCTTACGCACGGGAAGATCCTACAGTACTGTCAAAGTTCTGTTTACTAACTGTGTTGAATATTAGATCTCCCAGCCCGATTTGTGGTTCACTGGCTCTCAGGTCAACCAGCGACATTCCGCAACGATCTGGGCTAAGGTCTGGGGAGGCCCATATGTCGCTTGATTGGGTGGATAGTGACGGGGATCATGGCACCCCTCGCGCTGTTGGCGCCAATCGGTGGAGCGAAGTCTTGGAGATCCATACTGTGATGGACCAGTTGAGAAGTCGACGAACCACTTGGCCTTGGGGGTAAGGTCATACAAATCTCATTCTTGTGGGCCATGGCGGCGGCGAAAGATGATGACGGGGAGCATGATCACCACCACAAAACGCACAGGAGGGCGAGGAGATAAAAAGGTTTTCCCCAGGCTGGTCCAATGGGTGGCTTTCCTTTTGCTCTTTTCTTGAAAGTCAGTCGCTGATGATTACCGGCACTGTGCTCGGGCATGGAGTACTGGCTACCGGTTGATGCCCTGTCTGAACAAACTTCATCTTTGGGCTCGATGGGCTTCAGCGGCTCGATGGGCTTCAGGAACTACCAACATGAAATGCCAATTTCTAGGCGGTCTTTGATGGATGGGTCTCACGGCCACGTGAGAAGAGGCCGTCCCTGCACACATATACACAAGCAGTTGGCTGGTATCCCCCACTACTGCAACTTCGTATCGACCGCACTCCCATTCCCCCCTCCCCTCCCCTCACACTCACAGGAGAAGCGGCAAGGTATAAAAGAGCAGAGTACTACTCTGTGGCACATCTGAGCATGTAAGTACAATATAAGAAACGGGAACAAGGAGTAGCAATATATTAGAAGTGTTTCAAAGAGAGGTGGCCATTTGCATACATCTGTACTCCGTATAGTAGAGTATATCTCGTTATTTCTTTCTCGCTGTATGTAATACTGTCTAGTGTCTAGTCTGGTGACAGTCTGGTGACAATCAAACCGTGTCTCTGTACTCTAGACGCTGAGAGCCACCAAAAGGTGGAGTAAAAGCAAAGTAGGAGGCGTACAGAAGTAGGAGGAGTACAGTATTGTTGGTGCTTGTGGCTTGTGGTTTGTGGTGCTTGCTATGGCTGTGGTACTTGTTGTACGGTGCCGCCGCCTTACTGTATGCATGTACTCTACTCATCCATCTACCATCTACCATCCACCATCCACAATCTGTAGGTGGACACTATCTGTGGAGTACCGGCGGCTTCAACCACCACCCACCCCCCCATAGCAAATATTCCCTTCCAAAATGTACTCCGTACTACTCTAATAACTCTTAAACTCTACCTAAATTCCTTCTCTCCCGTTCAACCATATTTCCCACGATTACTCCTACGATCTCCCACGAAACTATCCTATACCTGCATTTCGCCATTACTCCTCATCCAAAGTACGAGAAATCGCTATACCATAATAAATAGTAATATTTGTTCTTTTGCGACTCCTGACCAGCCAACCCAGCCTCTTCCGCCAGACTCGGTATACTCAGCGTTACCCCTGCATTACGGCACCTCCATAATACCGGCTTGTATATGCCTACATATTGGCCGCTCTAATAACCCCCAATTGCTTGTTCATCTTAAATTCCCAAACTCAGCATCGACTGCCGATACAATCATTCTCTGCGACCAGCGACCGTTTTATTCTTGTCCCCCGATCTAATCCACCTCTATATGCTCGTTGTCGCCGCCTGAAATAGCAGTGGCCTCTGCTCCTGGATGTGCGACAATTCTCAGGGTTACCCCAGAACATCTCGAAACCTCTAACCCCCATCGCATCGACATCAGCCGCCACGATCCTTCCCTCTTCGCCGGTCTAAACCGCCGAGCTTTGGCCAAAGCCGCTGGCCCATTGGTGGTTTTGCCTTGTTCGTCGGTCCGCATAGCGCGATCCAGGTCCTATTCGCTGGGCGATGTCGCAGCATTTGCAATTCAGAGATGGACCCTCTGATACCTACAACTTTCCAGTCCAGGACAGCCCCACAGTAGGACGAACAATACCTCAGTCTTCAGTTGGCAATCCTCAAGGGAGTCCGTCGTCGTTATCGGATACTGGTTATAGGTACGTTGTGGTCGGCGTCAAAGATTCCCCCCCCTCTTTCTGACGACGCATTTGGACAGGACGCATCACAAGGCGACCCCGAGTCCTTTACAGACGAGCACATCTGCAAACCCGAACCACGCGACCACGACGCCTACGAAGCCTGGCTTCTCCAGACCGTCAGTTGAAGAGCAGTCGCGCACGGTAGAGACGGTGCGGTATATGTCTCGGAGGGGAGACGAGCCTCGATCCCCTAAAGAACGTCTGGACGACCTACTGGCCTCTGAAAAGAGTTTCTACGACTCAGAAGACGCGCCAGCAAGTCCCACACAAGCAGGAGGAAGACCTAGGTATGCCATTTCGCCTGTTGCTCCTGTTTTAGCAGCCACTAACTGTATGCTAGACCTGTGCACGCTCCGACTTCATCGAATGCTTCGTCGAGAAGTGTCTCCGACCCAACCTCCACGGCGAAGCTAGGTGGACGCTCAACTGCTGCGACACCCCCTCACATGGCTGCCGTTCCCGAACATCGAGCAACAATGGCGCGCGGAGTCCCCCGAACGTCGTCAATCGACTCTGCGATCTCCTCCATATCAGGGGCGCATTCACACAAGGCGTCGCAAGATGCGCAGGCTCGCGGAGAGTCGCCGGATATCGCGAACTTAATACAAACGGCCGGATCTCCCGAGGCAGTCATTCAGTATCTCCTCAAGGAGAAGCAGTCTCAGACGGCGCAAAATACACAGCTATGGCGGTTAGTTGACAAGCAAAGAGCAATGATACTGGGTCTGAACAAGGATCTGGAGCGTGCGCTGAAGGACAAGGAGCGCTACCGCAAGAAGATGAAGGAGAGCCTGCAGGCAATCACAGCGGGCGAGCCCAGCAAGGGATCCGTTGCCGAGAGTTCTGCCGGCAAGTCTTCTCCAAGCCCACGAAGCCCGGAGGGACCGAAGGGCGGAAATGTAGGAGCATTGGTTTCTGCGGGGCTGAGGGAGTCTCACGAGAGCCACGACGAGCCAGAACATTCGCCAATTGACGTTGCTTTGGCGCCGTACCCCGTTACACCACCAGCAAACCTGCCCAGCGCACTGAACCCGACTCTACCTAACATGGTAGATGCCGAGCACAAGATGCCAGACCCTTCGTCACATGCTCTGAATAATTACAATGCCGATGCGCAACCCCAGGGCTTCGAGTCGGGTCAGCAGCAACGCAAGAGCCCCGAGATGGGGCGCGAGATGCCATATAATGCTTCAGTGCCACCTTCAAGAAGCCTCCCAGCCAGACCACCCCCGAAGACAGACACCAAGGCGGGACCTATTTCAATGCAGGCCCCAATGCTCAATGTGGTCAGCGCCTCTCCAGCGAAGGACCAAGGGCGGGCAAACATGCCACCTCCGCGGAAACCCCCGCCAGCACCGCTGAATCTTGGCAAGCAGCCAAATACCAGCTCGCATTTACACCAGGCAGATTCGGGGGATGAACTTGATTCCGACTACGACGATTTGCTTGAGGTGGATGAAATTCCCATTTTCAATGACAGAGGGCGGAGGAAGACGAGGGAGGAGGATGATAGAGAGAGGGAAATAGCTGCTATGAAAGACGCGGAAGCGAGAAGTCTGTCTAAGAAGAGCAAGTCGAGACCTTCTACGTCCACAAACAAGGATCAACCGCCTCAGGATCCTTTACCAGCTATCCGACAGGCCGTACAGATCAGTCCCCCAGACATGCGCGAAAGGCACTTGTCCCCGCCAGACTCTAATGCAGGTTCTCTTGCCGGTATCTTAAACTCGTCAAGCAGTTCTGAGATGCAACCGGAGACCATAACGCGAACTTTCATCTCTCCACCACCGATGAGCCCAGGGCTTCCTTCGAGTCCAAGGCCCATGGGAGGTGTGCATATGGCACTGCCACGGAACCCACGTGATGGAGACTCGCAGTCTTCTTCTAATATGGCATCACCGCCGTTGTCGCCAAGAGGAATTGGTGCGTTCCCGGCAATGCCCCTTTCTCCTCGTGCACCTCGACAGCCGATCCCACTTCCACCAAACACGCCAATGTCGATGGCATCGCCAGGCATGCTGTCAAAGTTTGGCCAGATGGAGTTGGTTTCACCAAAGCCTTTACAAATAACGAAACTTGCTGTGGAGGAGCAGGATCCGCCCATGAATGAGACTCGATACAACAGCATCTCGGAATCCTCAGACTCTGTTGAAATTTACCGAGGATTTGTCACGGATGAATATCCAGATCTCCTATTGCCTCCCAACGCCCTTCCTTCCATTGATGTGCGGGTCGCTTCTTCGAGATTGAAGCCGTCTCGGGTGAGCATGATGTTCCCAAGTAAGGGGGATGAAGACCCAGTTTTCACACTTGCTGTGTTTGGTAGATCTAACGGGCAAGAGCTGTGGAGAGTGGAGAAGGACTCGACATCCCTGCACCAACTTGACCAGGAGCTCAAGAAATCGAACGCCTTCAGCAGCGTTAAACTTCCTGAGAAATCTTTGTTCAATGGACACGCACCTGCAAAGATCGATGCTCGGAGAACTGCTCTCGACAAGTATGTTGATGACATTTTGAACACACCCATGGACACGGCGCGGGCGCTGCATATTTGCCAGTACCTGTCAACCAACACCCTGGAGCCAAACTCGACGGATTCACTGGTCCATACTGACGCCAAGAGCGAGAGTCCAACGAAGATGGGACCAGGCGGTAGGCCCGTCAAGAATGGATACCTCACGAAGAGAGGTAAGAATTTCGGTGGCTGGAAAGCACGATTCTTCGTCTTGGATGGACCTATACTTAAGTATTACGAGGCTCCTGGCGGCGCCCATCTCGGCGCGATCAAGCTACAGGCCTCCAAAATTGGCAAGCAGCAGCAACACCAGCAGGACAGTCAGACAGACGATGCCGATAACCAGTATCGACATGCTTTCCTGATCCTCGAACCTAAACGGAAGGACTCTTCGAGCCTGGTCAGGCATGTTCTTTGTGCGGAAAGTGACCAGGAGCGCGATGAGTGGGTAGAGGCTCTTGTACAGTATGTCGAGTATCAGGATTCTGAAGATGAGGGGCCTGAAACGGTTCACCACGCTCGTAATGACTCTGGGACGTCCAGCCACACTACCGGCTCAACTTCGAAGAAGAGGCATGTTCAAGGAAAGGGGCAAACTATAGCCGAAGCAGACGATGAACTTCTACGCGCTATGCCCTACGAAGCCACTGTGGCTGGCCAGGTTCCTCGTGGCGTGCATCCGAGACGGAAAACCAACGAAACCCCACCGCCAGCATATGATGAAAAGGATGACCCAAGGCATAAGAGCAACGATACTCCATCGCCTCCGTTCCAAGGCCACGAGAAGGACTTCTCCGGCCAGATGCCCCATCCCCAGCCGTCCGTGTCCATCTCAGCCCCCAAGAATCTCACCGTCATCCAAGACGCCAGTCACTGGGGTAACAAGCAGACAACTCT
Organism: Pseudogymnoascus verrucosus; assembly: GCF_001662655.1. Taxonomy (NCBI): domain Eukaryota; kingdom Fungi; phylum Ascomycota; class Leotiomycetes; order Thelebolales; family Thelebolaceae; genus Pseudogymnoascus; species Pseudogymnoascus verrucosus. The sequence continues at coordinate 80,473 of NW_017263700.1, forward strand.
CGCGCCGGTCGATGACAGGAAGACTCAAAAGAAGCGCAGTTTCTTCGGGTTTGGCAGCAAGCCAAGGCCTTCGTCAGAATCACAAGACCACATCGAGACGTCCAACCTGTCGCAGCTGTCCTATGAGCAGCATGGTCCTATCCGCGCGGTTTTCGGTGCACCATTGGCAGAGGCTGTTAAATACAGTCACCCTGCCGATGTGAGTGTTGAGCTTCCCGCTGTTGTCTATCGCTGCGTTGAGTACCTCGACAATAAGAACGCGTCTGCGGAAGAGGGTATCTTTAGGCTGAGTGGGTCTAATGTTGTGATTAAGGCGCTGCGCGAGCGCTTCAATACCGAAGGCGATGTCAACTTGATCACCGATGAGCAGTATTACGACATTCATGCTGTTGCGTCGTTGTTGAAGCTGTACCTCCGTGAGCTGCCAACAACGATACTCACGAGGGAACTCCATCTGGATTTCCTCTCTGTCACGGAGATCCCAGATGTTAGTGACAAGGTGTTGGCTTTGAACGGACTTGTCCACAAGCTCCCCAAGGCCAACAATACTCTCCTACGCTATCTGTCCGCCTTCCTCATCAACATCATCAACAACTCCGATGTCAACAAGATGACAGTCCGCAACGTGGGAATCGTATTCTCTCCTACGCTGAACATCCCCGCCCCAGTCCTGGCTCTCTTCCTCCAGAAGTACGACGGCATCTTCGAGTCCGAACCTCAGCAATTCGACCAGAACCAAATTGAGGTCACCTTAACAGCGCCTCCATTGACTCCCGAAGACATCCGCTCTCCGAGAAAACAGCACTTCCAGGACCTTCCAACCCCATCCTATAACCAAGCATCCTTCCCCCGCGGCCCGCCTCCATCCTTCCCTCTCCCAGCTCAACCCAACAAAACCACCTACGACACCGGCTTCACCCCTCTCCAGCCGTCATACGAAAGCCAGTACTCGCAGCCTACGCTAGGAGGTCCCGAATACGGGTCTACAGGGCAGACAGTCGGAGGGCCGTCATACGACCAATACAGCAATGGGAATGCGGGCTATAGCAGGCAGTACGGCAATGAGAGCAACCTCAACCCCAACGGCCAAACCTCGAAGCAGAAGCGGAGAGAGAGCTCGCTGCTCGGCATGAACATGGGCGGTCAGAAGAAGCCGAACCAGGACAGACTTCGCAACAACCGTGAGTAGCCCACTACCAGAACCACTCTTCACCTACACGAACGCACCCACTGACGACCACTCAAGGCTTGGTAGACGAAGAATCCTTCTTCGATTAATCCACCACTACCACCACCACGATACAGAAATCGTCATCGGCTGGGTAGCTGGCTATTACGGTCAACGGACTGGATCCGTGGCCGAGCTGGCTGCATACCGCCGCCTCTTTTCTAATGAATGACCAACACATGAGATCGGAAAATACGCACGCGTTATAATCTATTAATAATAGCGGAAAACGTTCTATATACGAAAGTCGGACACAAACACGCACGCACGCACGCATGTACATTAATCTCGCCCCCCCACCTACCCCTCGCCAAACTTGATGGGCGCGGATTTTTTTACCTTTTATGAGCTTATACCCTGTTGTGCCAGTTGTTATTATTTTTTCAATCATTTATTTGTTTTGGGGATATCTTTTTGCCAGTTTATGGGAATTTTGCAAAGTCATTTTTTTTTGTGGATGGGACAGATTTGAAAGGGGGTTGTGGTTGGAGTGAGTTTGGGAATTGTTTTTCGCGGTTTGATAAGTTTTTTTGGTTTCTACGATGAAGGGATTGTGTGATGATGAATGAGGGATGGAATGGGGTGTTTGTAAATTAGTTGATGAATAAATGGACATTTAAAGATTGAATCCTGCACCCACCACCAAATCGAGTTGTCTTATCAAAAAAGCAAAAAAAGAAGCCCCAAATAAGCCTTCCAGCTCGCCAAATTAGTTGCTATTTCCGTCCAGGGGTCCATCTCCCAGGCACATAGTAGTAGTAGTCCATGCACAATCCGGTTGCGGAAAATCCCGCAACCGCACCCCCCAAGCTTGGTACCCATGCACCAAATTTCTCAATCCCCAAACCTCACCTCCTTCCTCTCATTCCAACCTCACCTCCTTCAACAAATACCCACACAGTCCCTACCTCCCTCACCATCGCCATCATGTCCCGCCCCATGTGCCGCCTCTTCACGCAGCGCCTCGGCGCCTCCTCCGCCCGCCTCTCCCCAACACCGCCGCGCACCTTCTTCCGCAGCCCAGCTGGGCGCCGCTTCGCGTCGGGGGAGTCGGGACCGAATCCCAACCCGGGGCAGAACCCGTTTAAGGTGTGGCCGTTTGTGGCGATTACGTTGGTGGGGACGGGGTCGTATATTTTGATGGCGAGGAGTAGGGATGGTTCTTGTATGTGTTTTCCCCGTTTCCCCTGGAGTTGATGGAGCTGGGTGGAAGAGAGGAAGGGGGGAGGAGGTGGTGGTGAGGCACGCAGGGAGTAAGCGATGTGTGGGACAAGAGGTGGTGGCTGCATGACGTGTGTAGCTGCCAGCTTGTATGGTCCTGTTGCTTATTACCTCCCTCTCTTCTCATCTCCCCTCCAGCTCCAGCGCTGGAATGATACAGCAACCCACCATACATCTATCCCACACAAGAAGCATCGACTAACTCATCCTCTCTCCACAGACGTGACACCCGACATCACCACCCCCCAAACCCCCCGCCTCCCCGCCCCCAAACAAGACACACCCCGCTTCTCCCCCACCAACGTCACCGTGGTCTTCGTCCTCGGCGGCCCCGGTGCCGGAAAGGGCACCCAATGCGCCAAACTAGTTGACGAATACAACTTCACCCACCTCTCCGCCGGCGACCTCCTCCGCGCGGAGCAAGAGCGCCCCGGCTCCGAGTTCGGGGAATTGATCAAAGACTACATCCGCGACGGCAAGATCGTGCCCATGGAAGTAACCGTGCAACTCCTCGAGAACGCCATGGCGGAGGTAGTCGACAAATCCGGCGGCAAGGGCAAGTTCCTCATCGACGGATTCCCGCGGAAGATGGACCAGGCGGAGAAATTCGAGGAGAGCGTTGTCAAAGCAGCATTCGTGCTGTTCTTTGATGCGCCGGAGGATGTGATGATGGAGCGGTTGGTGAAGAGGGGGGAGACGAGCGGGAGGGCCGATGATAATGTTGAGAGTATTAGGAAGAGGTTTAGGGTTTTCGTGGAGACGAGTATGCCGGTTGTGGAGAGGTTTGAGAAGGAGGGGAGAGTGGTGAGGGTTAAGGCTACGCAGAAGCCCGAGAAGGTTTATGAGGATGTAAAGAGGGGGATTCAGCCGTGGATTGAGGGGAAGAGATAGGTGGGGAGAGGGGGGATGTTGGCTTGGAAGTTGGAGGGGGTGGGATGGATGGCGGCATTGTGCGATTAGGATTGAAGACAGGAAAGGTGGAGGCAGGCGGCTGTAATACATACATACACAAGACGAATAGGCTCGTCCGTCACAAGCATTTCATATATCTGTAACTCAAAAAAACAAACAATACATTTCGTTCAGAAACGAGGCCACGGCGATGATACAGGAGATCCAGCGCTACAGTTTTAAGAAAGAATTCTTTTTTTCCAGGTCATGCTCCACCGGACGCGAAAGCTATCATTGCGTAGTCTCCTCCATCAGAGACACACCTCTCTCTCCCGCGCCCGGCATCCCATGCAAAAGTAGACATCATTACTGTTTTTGCGTCCAAATTCATCCCTGTTTCCAGCCATGCATCGCATCTAAACATCCAACGCCAGCCCGCAGTCCACTACCCCTCTCCGCGGCCCTCCCTATATCCCATCTAATCCGTACCCATCTCGATCATATCACGTCCTCCAACACGCCTGCCTGCGCCCATCCCACTCGCGCCCTGAGCCTTCCTCTCCACCTCATGCAGCTCGCGCTCCTTCTGCGCCTCTGCAGCCTGACGCTCGCGCCTCACGACCTCAAGCACATTGCGCAGCGAGTCCTTCCAGGTATCGAGACGCGTGGCGACCTCGCGCCACTGCTTCTCGCCAAAGACGCGGTACGTGGTGCGGTGGACGAGGAAGACCTGTTTCTCCTGGGACAGCTTGCCCTCGACGAGGCCGGCGCGGATCACGTCGATGACCCACATCTCGACGTCCTCGGCGGGGATCTGGAGGGTCTTTGCGATGCGCTTGTACTCGAGCTCGCGGCTGCTGGTGGAGGCGGCCAGGGAGGCGAGGGTGAGGAGGCGCATCTTGCGGTGCAGGGCCTCGGCGTCGAGGGCGTTGTCGTCGACGAAGGTGTCGTGCTCGTCGCAGAAGTCGGTGTAGTCCTCAAGCTCCTTCTCGGAGACGATCTCGAGCAGCTCGGACCACACGGGGTGAGTGTCGGCGAGGGCTTGGATCGTGGGCAGCGCCGATAGGTCGTGGAAGTCGAAGTGGGTGCTGGAGATGAGGGCGGATTTGAGGGCGCGGAGCGTGAGGTCGGTTGCCTCGGGGGTGCTGAGGGAGGCGGTGTCCTTGGCGTCGAAGGTGCGCAGGGCGCGGAGGAGGTATTGGAAGGATTGCCTAGGGGGGGAAGTCGTCAGTACAATTTTCATGGCGGGGTAAATAAATACTCCTGAAGGGGAAAGTGGGCTGTGCTTACTCTGTCTCGCCAACCTCGGCAGCGACGTCAGCGACCTGCACAAAGAGCTTGCGCTGGTCCTCCTCATCAATATCCCACTCCTCGATCCAGGTATCCAACTTCTTGAGTTGCGGGCGGAGCATCTCGTAGAGGCCGCTCTTCTTGACGAGCTGGAGGATGGCCTGGAAGACGTTGAAGCGAACCTCGTTCTCCGGGTCGAGCAGGTTGAAGATCGTGGTGAGGACCGACAGTGCGAGTCCCGAGCTGTTCAGCGGGGACGACACGATGGGCCTCGACAGGTTCTCGCACACCTTTGGCAGGAACATGTTGACGTTGGGCGACTGCACGATCAGGTAGACGAGGAGGTTGTATGCGGCGGTGAACTCCTTCTCGGGCGCGCCGTTGAGGGCTGGGGCGGCGGTGACGAGCTTCTTCAGCACATCGTCCTTCTTGTTGGCTGCCAGGAGTGGCTTGATCTCGGCGCGGACGCCCTCTGCCTCGTTGACCTTCTTGACATTGTCGATGTAGCCCGCGAGCTCGTCGGCAAGGTCCTCGAAGGTACCGTCGATGAAGACCTGTTGGGTAGCCGCCATATTGTTCGAGTTCGTAGTAGTTGACCGTGTGAGGAACTCGAGGGTCTGGTGGTGGTGAGGTGGGAGCGGAGGGAGGTGGGGTCAGAGGTTTCGATGTTCTCGCTCGTCGTGGTGGTTAGTCGCCATGATAAAATCGTGAGATGTGGGCGCCAAGATTTCCGATGCCGCGACGCTAAACTGTTTTGGGGGTTGCGTTAAAGTTCGACCATCACCAAGATTTGGTGGGAGGGAAACTGTGGGAAAATCAACACTCAAATCATGAATTATTCACCAGCAATGGCGTTTTAGTTCTTTATTTCTTTTTGATGTATTAAATATATACAGTTGCATCTTATAATAACAATTTAATGCATTTCTGGCCAGTTCATCAAAATTTACCGCCTCGCACACCAATTTTCCCTTCCACACAAAGTAAATTTGAACACCACCACAGCACATCACATCACAACACAGCACAGCGTATTTATTGTTTAACAGCACATTGTATTCATATCATCCTATTATATAAACCCTCCTGGATATCCCTTGGCTACCCATTCAAACAACTACCAAGAAAAAGGTATAAAAAAAGAAAAGCGGCGACTGATCAAGTCTTGAGTCCCAACTCCCTAGATACAAAAAAAACTCATTTATCCCCACCCAACCCAACGCCATCAAGACCGAGAAACCCAAACCCAGTAGACTCAAGCAAACCGCGGAACCTGCCGCGGCAACCTCGGACTACTCGGCGGGCTCTCAATCCTATGCTCACTCGTGACCGCCATCCCCGGCGCTCCCTCCGAGAACCCAAACGTCGCCTGTCCCGGCCCCGGACTCGCCGGTTGATACGCCCCCGGAATAGGCACAGAAGCGTACTGCTGCTCCCCAGGAGCTACCGGTGCGTGACCCGCGTTCGTCTCCGCGAGCGGTTGCGGCGGGGTGAAGGCGCGGATAGATGGCGTCTTGGGGGACGCGGCGTGGATCTTGATCGGTGGTGCTTGGAGAGCGAAAGGCTTTGCGGGGGCGGCGAAGCCGGGGCGCGAGGCGTCGACGAAGCGGGTTCCTGGCGCGGATGCACCTTGGCCTTCTTCGGCGTCGGAGGCGGTGGCGGCGAAGGAGGAGGGGAAGCGGGGGGATTTCATGTGGGTGCTGTAGGAGGGGGAGAGGGGCCCGAAGCCGGGGGTGTTGGGGGCGGATTGGGTGCGTAGCTGAGCGAGGTAGAGGTCGGAGCGGGCTTTGTCGCGGTTGTCCATTGTCTTGCGGAGTTGGCGCTTGGAGTAGTAGCGGTAGAAGATTACGCCGTAGATGGCGATGGTGATGGTCTCGACGACGACTTCGATGACGCAGCAGATGACGGCCCAGGACTGGAGGATTGTTAGTTGGCTGGCTGTGGAGGGGAGTGGGAGGAGGGGCTTACTTGGATGCGACAGACTAGCTGGTAGTCGATGTCGTCGTTGAAGGCTTGCCGGCGCTTGTTATCGACGCATGACCAGCCCCATATATCTTTTCCATTGCCATTATTCCGTGTACCTTGTAGGATGCCAGCCGCGACGGCCCACATAACGATGCTGAGCAGGAAGAAGCCGACTGCGAAAATAGTGTAATAGACAGCTGTCTTTTCCGCTCGCCGATGGCCGCCGCGGAAGTATGCCCAGAAGACCATAACACAGAAGAAGAGAGAGACACAGGCAGTAGCGAGAACGACGTATTGGGGCCAGGTTTGCGTTCCACTAGCCCAGGGCGGGAGATCGCTGCGTTTCGGGAGATTCTTGGTAGCTAGGAAGACGTGAACGGTGGTACCGACGAGAGCGAGGACGATGAGACTGCAGCCGAAGTTCACACCACGGAGGAGCAGCTTGACTGCACGCACGCGGACCTTTACTTTCTGTAGTTTTCATTAGCACGAGCCCGCATCAACGACTCTATCAGCCATAAACGTACCAAGTCCTTCGCCTGCTGCTTCTCAGTGACCTCTTCCTGCTTCTCCAAGACCTGTTCCTCTCTGAACGTCGGGCTCAATGGGTTCTCGAGCTTGCGCCCCGGGGTGCCGGGAACCTTCATGGCGCTCTTGAGACCGGGAGAGGCGGGGCCGACTTGGATCTCGACATGGCGCGTGGCCGTGTTGTCTGCGATATAGCCGAAGCCGATATCAGAGGGTTTTGCTCCGGACATGATGGCTTCTGGGGGGTCGTCGAATGGCGATCGCCCTTTGCCGTCGATTGGGGAGTGGACTGCAGTCGCTTCTGCGAATCGCGGTGTCCTTGGGACTTGGAGGGCGGATTGTGAGGAGCTCGATGAGGACTCGGATGCCGTGCGTCCTCTTAGTTGCAGTGGGGTTGGTTTGTTGGCTGTGAGGTTTGTATTAGTATTGCGCGCCGCTGAGTAAGATGGCGAGTGATTATGGAATCTTACAAGAGCCCATCGCAGTAGGTTTGATATAAAAAAAATATGAAAGAACAAGTGCCTTAAACAATACTTTTGACAAAGACACACCACCAAGTGGGGGGGGGGCAGTGCAGGTTGAAGTAAGATCGCAACGAGGTGAGACTTTGGAAGGTTGGAGCGATGATGGGTAGAAGAAGGTAGATTTAGAAACGGAGAGGCCAGCTATCGGAGGAGAAGAAGGAGGAGTCTGTGGAGGTGGGACGGAGAGGGTTTTGAGTAGGCGCGCGGTCAGAGGGATTGACGGGAGTGGAGATGCTGCATTCGCATGAGGTGCGGGAGCGCAGGGCGGGAGAAGGGATGAGAAGGGTCGTGAGGTGGGTGTGGGACTCTTTTACTCACGCTATGGGAGAATGGAAATAGAAACAAGGGAGCCCAGATCAGCGAATGCAGGCCTGGCTGTGGATGGCGAGGCCTGTGATAGGACCAAGGGACCGCCGTGAAGATATTGGCCACGAGCTAGATGTAGACGCCGGGATGTGAGCGGTTCAAGGTCGCTGGCTGGGTGTGTGGGCGCAGTTTGAGGCCAACCGCCGGCCACAGGACTCGTCCTTGAGAGTGGTGTGTCGTTCGCGCTCGGGATAGCTTCGGCGCGGGGTTGTTTCTTCACACAAAGAATGGGACAATGCGCGAGTTCAACGTTCGTATAGCTTGTAGCAGCAACAAGACAGTAAGTAGAGCAGAACAGAGAGACAGAGAGATGGGGAACGTGAAGCCAAAAGCCTGTGATCAGCACACAGTGCAATGGACAAAGAAAAAAGGTGTCAGATGGCGTCCGGACGGATATACAGCCAGCCATTGGCGCCCTCCCTCTCCCACCATACATACCACCATGCACACCACCTACATGCATGCACCTCTCCTCCCTTCCCCTAGCCAGCCCAGGGCAAGACCTGTGCGAGTCAACATCTCACAACGCACCTACCTGGCAGTCCCTGGTATATTGAATTTGGGGGTTGGGGTTGTCGTGCGGTGCGATGCGCGGATTGGGTTGTGCGGTAGTTGAGTACCTCCCCCCTCCCCTCCAATGGATCTGTGGCTCTTCGCGCCCATCTCCCCGCCGATCACCTCTCCGTCGCATCGGCGGCGGGAAGAAGCGTGACGGGGCGGCATGATTGGCCGGGTGTTTAGACAGGGCAGGGGTAAGGCGGTATGTTTGTACGGTGATGGCTGGGGAGGGCTGTGATGGCTTGTGAAGACCGTGCAGCGCGTCCTTGCGATGGCGCTTCCACCGCAGGGGAGGGGAGGGGTATGATTGGTTCGTGGGGTTGGGGGTGCATACCCGAGTTTGTTAGGGTGCGGCCAATTGACGGCGGAAGGAGGGAGACGGAGGGATGAGGCAGGGACGCGGGCGGTTAGGGTGCGGTGTGGTCGGTGTGGTCGCATAGAGGAGAGTGGTGAGTGGTCGGCAGGAACGAGGGTTTTGCACTCAATTGTGTTGATGGGGATGGCTGCCAAGTACATGTGTATGCACGGAAACTGCTACTCTGCACTCCCACTCTAAGTATGGAAAGGCGAATATGAACTCGATAGTGCAGAATATAACGAGTTATCCCGTCGAGTGCCTGCATTCATTTCATTCCAGATGCTCCAGTCCAAATACCAAGAGCGATCGAGCACCATGTGGCATTCCAGTGAGAGGGATCGGAGACATACAGTACAGTACAGTAGTCCGATCACTTCATCACTTCCCAACGACCGAAAAGATGACAGAACACTCCCTTACTTCCCCCACCCCCCCTCGTCGGTGCTACTCCGCCGAATTGATGCCGTAATCCAGACTTCCCTCATCTGTAGAATGCCAGAACCCGACTCTCTCACTCCTGGCTATGTAGAAGGAAGGGCTGTCTCACACATCAACTGTATGAGTAAGACAGAAACAATGCTGTACGTACAACGCTGCAGCAGTATTACTGTACACAGCCACGGCACCTCATCATCCAGAACACACATATTTGATACGATACCCGCTCAGCCCAACACGATCCGGGAGTCTGGTTACACCCACGGGTCCTGGCTGTGCTGTCGTGCGATGGGATTGTGCGAACAGTTGGGGGGTATGCTGAGTTGTCAGTCAATCGGTCATACTTCAGCTGGGCTGAGGGGTGGGGGAAGGGGGGATATATTTGCATCAAACCCCGATAAGGGGGGGAAGATTACTATCATGACGTGGCTTGCTGATGAGAACTGAGGAAGGGGGGCGTGTAGGACAGTGATTGAGAGGTTTGGAGTAGGGTACAGACACTGTTCTCGGTCAGGTGTGTTTATAGAAACTAGAAATGATATTGGGTTCTTGATCACTTTGTAATTACAGTTCTACGAAGATTCAGAAAAATGAAGCTCGAAATATTGAGGATTTGTGTGGTGAGATATATCTGAGCTCGATGCGATTATTCTTGCGCAGATTAGCGCTACTAGAGCTAAAAGTGCGCCGATTCCTAGAAAAATGAAGCTATTTACAAAATTAGGTGGTAAGAGATATATATATACAAGCTCGATTCTTGATGTAGGCGATGGGGGGGGAGGGGTAATTGTTAGCGGTGTTGGCGATGTCGACGACGACGAAGAAAAATGAAGCTGAAGATATTCACAAATTAGGTGGTGAGATGTCTAGAGGCTCGATGCAGATGCTAAATTCTGGTTTTGCGCAAATTCAAGTAGACTAGTGCGAAAGTGCGCAGATTCTCAAAAAATGAAGGCATCTACAGATTTGATGGGGGCGAGGGTTGGCGGTGTTGGCAGTGTCGACGACGACGATAAAAGTGAAGCTGAAGATATTTACAATTTGTGTGGTGAGATGTCTAGAGGCTCGATGCAGATGCCAAATTCTGATTTTGCGCAAAATTAAGTAAGCTAGTGTAAAAGTGCGCGGATTTGCAAAAAGTGAAGCTTATATAAGACATATATATCTACTGCGACTTAGGCGGTGATATATATCTAGGAGCTTGATGGGGCCGATGTGGGCGAGAGTGTTGGCGGTGTTTGACGACGACGACGACGACGACAAAAGTGAAGCTGAGGATATTTACAATTTGTGTGGTGACAAGTCTAGAAGCTCGATGCAGATATCAAATTCTGATTTTGCGCAGATTAGCACTAGTTGCGCTAAAAGTGCGCAGATTCAGAAAAAGTGAAGCTATCCAATAATTATATGGCGAAGCTCGGTGCCGCCAGAGTAGGTGGGTAGGTAGGTGCCAACTTGGTGCCAACTTTTCATTAATAGACAAATTCTAGAAAATGAAGCTCATGATATCTAAGAATTAGGTGGTGATCTATTTAGAAGCTCGATGCGAGTGTCTATCTCTGATTTTGCGCAAATTCAAGTAGAGTAGTTTAAAAATGCGCAAATTCCTCAAAAAATGAGGGTATCTACAGATTTGATGGTCATATCAAGAAGCTAGATACGGGCGGGGCGGGGGGGGGGGGGGGCTAATTTCTAGTTCCTACGCAACGTCAAGGAACTTGAAAGATGAAGCTCATGATATCCAAGAATTAGGTGGTGATCTATCCAGAAGCTCGATGCAGGTGCCTTTTTCTGATTTTGCGCAAATTCAAGTAGAGTAGTGTAAAAGTGCGCAAATCCCTATAAAAAAATGAAGGCATCTACAGATTCTCGATATCAGCAGAGGGGGGCTAATTTATGACAAACTTCTCATATTTACTCAAATCGAGTAGAGCAATTCAAGGGTGATGAAAATGAAGCTTAGGATATTCAAAAATTAGGTGGTGATCTATCCAGAAGCTCGATGCGGGTGCCCTTTTCTGCTTTTGCGCAAATCCAAGTAAAATAATTTAAAAGTGCGCAAATTCCCCTAAAAATGAAGCTATCTACAGATTTGGCAGTGGTAGTATATCTAAAGCCTTGATACAGGCAGAGTAGGTGCCAATTTTCTGATTTCTAGGCAAAATCGTCAAGAAAATTCCAAAGGTGCATAGATTCAGAAAATGAAGCTCAAAATATCCATGAACTACGTGGTGGGCTCTCCAAACCCTCGATGCGCGTACATGCGCGCTGAATCGCGCTACTTATTCTAAAAGTGCGCAAATTCCCCAAAATATGAAGCTATCTACAAATTTAGTAGTGGTATATCTAGAACCTCGATACAGGTGGGTGAGTGCCAATTTTCTGATTTCTAGGCAAAATCGGGAAGAATAATTCAAAAGTGCATGAACTCCCAAAAAATGAAGCTCAATATATCGAAGAATTGGGTGGTGATGGATCCAAACCCTCGATGCGCGCAATCTGGCGCAAAATCGCGCAGATTATTCTAAATGTGCGCAAATTCCCAGAAATGAAGCGGTGGTGATGGGGACAGTGATTATTGTAGGAGGTGCGGGTACCAGGAGCGTGTCTGAGGCTTACTGGCTTAGATCCTGAGGCGGAAACAGGTTTCTGCACAGAAATGGAGAGATGGGGAATGTGTGCACAAAGCGCCGCTGGCAAAAATGAAGCTAGACACTGAGAGGGGTGGTGATGTTTACAGTGACTGTGATCGATTCCTACCATCAGAGCCACTCAAATCACATGTCTACCCCCGCCTCACAAACCACCACCACCACGTAATCCACAACAGATGTTGAACCATTTCCATTCATGCTACACTTAATTATCTAAGTCCAGCAAGGTATCTCTCCCTGCGCTTTTACGCCCCCCCTCTTTCCATCCCCAGACTACCTACCCCTTTTAGGTATCCCATCCACCCACATCTAGTGGTGGAACAGGCGGATGCTCTGCTCGACAAACGTAATGCCCAGCTTCTCCGCCGTCTCCATGACGGCGCTGTCGTTCTGGCTTCCAGTCGGTGCGGCGATGTACGAGACTCCCGAGCGGCTGGCGCGGAAGACGTTGTCGATGAATGGGAACTATCCACTATGATTAGCCAAAAGAACACCTCAAATCATCGTACAGCAGAACTCACAAATGCATCACTGGAGCACGCAACGCCCTTAAGCTTGCCCAACCACTCCCTCCTCTCCTCATCGGTAAACTCCTTCGGCACCTCCTCGAACATCGCCTCGTAGAGCTCCCTCTCGGCGCCCTCCTTGGGCAGCTCCCCGCTCACGAGCAGGTCGATAGCATTGCTCTTGTCAGCGCGCTTGGAGCCCTTCTTCCACTTGATCTCCAGCACACGGGGGCTGAAACGCAACCACCAGTTGTCCGCCTTGTCACCAGCGAGACGCGTGCAGTGGATGCGACTCTGTTGACCGGCACCGAGACCGACGACCTGACCGTTAAGCGCGTAGCACACGGAGTTGGACTGAGTGTACTTGAGCGCGATGGTAGCGACGGTAAGATCACGGAGCGCGGAGTCCGAGAGCGCAGCGCCCTCCTTGGGGGTGATGATGGAGGAGAAGGAAGCGGGGGAGATGACGACGTCGTTGCGGTGCTGGGCCATGGTGATACCGTAGACGGTGCGGGTCTCTTGGGGGTTAGGCACGTACTCCGGGTCGATCTGGAGGACGAGGTAGCGGCCGCCCTTCTTCTTCTTGAGGATCTCGAGGGCGGCGTCCTCGTAGCCTGGGGCAATCACTCCGTCGGAAACTTCGCGGGAGATGATCTTGGCGGTGGGAACGTCGACGATGTCGCTGAGGGCGATCATGTCGCCGAAGGAGGACATGCGGTCGGCGCCGCGGGCGCGGGCGTAGGCTTGGGCGAGGGGAGAGTTCTCGAGGCCCTCAATGTCGTCGACGAAGTAGACCTTGCGCTCCTCGGCAGTGAGGGGGACGGCGATGGCGGCTCCGGCGGGGGAGACGTGCTTGAAGCTTGCGGCGGCGGGGTGGCCAAGAGCCTCCTTGAGCTCCTTGACCAGAGGCCAGGCGTTCAGGGCATCAAGGAGGTTGATGTAACCTGGGGCGCCGCAGAGGACCTTGAATGGGAGCTGGCCCTCCTTGACGTATGCAGCGGCGGGCTTCTGGTGGGGGTTGGCGCCGTAGCGGAGAGCGAGCTGCTGGACGCCGTTGGCGGCGTATTGCTTGCGGAAGAAGTCCGATATCGCAGCGTCATAGTCGGCAGTGTGGCCGAATGCCTTGAGGGCGTACATCTGTCTGCTCTGCTCCTTGATCTCGCCCTTCTCGAGCTCCTCGAGGAAGGAGGGGTAGTCAGATGGGTCGCTGAGGATGGTGACGCGGGTGTGGTTCTTGGCGGCGGCGCGGATGAGAGTTACACCTCCGATATCGATCTCCTCGACGGCTTCGGGGACGGTGACGTTGATCTTGGCGACGGTGTCCTTGAAGGGGTAGAGGTTGCAGATGACATAGTCGACCTTGTTGATGTTCTGGTCGGCAAGGTCCTTCTCGTCGGAGGCAAGGTCGCGAGCCAGGATACCGGCGTGGACAGCTGGGTGCAGCGTCTTGACGCGGCCAGCGAGCATCTCGGGTGCGTGCGTAATGGCCGACACATCTCTGTTACCATTTTGTCAGCTTGGGTTGTCTCATAGACGGCGGGGGAAGAGCTCTTACTCAACTGCGAAGCCAGACTCTCTGATCATCTTGGCCGTTCCGCCAGACGCCAGAAGACGAACATTCTGCTTGATCAATCCCTTGGCCAAGTCAAGAAGACCCGTCTTGTCGTAGACGGAGATAATCGCTATGTCTTTACGTCAGTATTATAGAGCAACGGCAATATATAACTTTCGATCAACTTTACCTGTCTTTCCCATTTTGAGATGATAGATCCACCACTGTCAACTAAATGGCGTAGTAGTATTTATATTGGTAAATGGCAACCTTAATTACTGGATTGTCATTCACAAACGGTATCTCCTCATGGAAAAATCGACGGAGGGGTACAATCATCGGCATGGTGGGGTGTAACATTTTTTGTGGGGGCCCCAGCTGTTTCCCGCCTACCTGTGTGTGTGCTGTCTGTTTTCCGTTTTACGGCCTGAAGATTAAGGATTCCGATAGGGAAACCCGTAAGGCAACACAAACATCACAAACGCAGAGATGAATCACGTGACTCGTTCGGTAGCGGCATCGGACCTTGCCGAGCGAGCAAGCGGGAGGCAGTATAAATCTTTTTTCTCGCGCGATTCCTTTTCCCTTTTCTTTTCTTTCCATAATAAAACAACGCAAAACCAACTTTCTCATTAAAAGCGTTCCTGTGAGAAGCCCGCTGTCCTCGTGGCAGTGTGTGGCTCTATGAAACATGGAAATCGTCAAGTAGAAAGGAGAATTGACATCGTTCGCGGTCGGTCCTGGGTGAGGCGCTTCGCAAACTGTGCGGAGGGTCTCAAAGACTGGCTGTACATACCTTTTGTACATGCACTTTATGGCAGATTGGGGGCAAAATTTGTTAGCTAGCAAGCATATCTGGACATCCTGGCATAGCTGGCAGGGTGTTCCGTAGACTGAATTGCGTATGCGCGTGCGTGATATTGTGACCTACTGGAACGATAACTTGAGCGCTTTGGCGATCAATTTGTAATTTTCAAGGAGCACCACATCATGTGTGTGCATTGATTGCCACGCAAGCAAGCCGCCGGAAGTCGTGACCACTTGGCGCCGATGGGCCTGTTGGCTATGAGGCCCTGGCGAAGCGCTCAAGCGTTCCTTCTCTCTTCCGCGAATAAAGAATATCGCACGTATCTCTATTTGGCTCGACGCATCTATTGCAATTTCAATCATTTCGATTGTCAGCCAAGAAGTGGTGGCGTATTCATTCCTCACTACCGCTAATTTACACATGTTCTTCCCGTCCGTCCAAGCATATGGTCTAGGATCCCTGGTCGCTGAGATAAACATCTCTACCCCTGACTAACCCTGAGTAAGACCGCTAAATAGTAACAAAAGACGTGCGGTGATTGGGCAATCTGCGCAAATGTGTGGCTAAATGGCGATATGCAAGCAGCAGATGGCGATGTTTAGATAGGCTGATTTTGTTTCGGAATAATATCCAGGTTAGGACGGGTGCTCTACGGTCCTGTGGTGAAACCGTTTGCCGTTGATCGTCTAGACTTACTAGCCTAGCTTGGTGGATAAGAGATTATGACCTTCACCGTCCTAGTCGTGATAGGGTGGCCAAACAGTAAATCATAGTCTCAGGGCCAGAAAGGGGAACAGCGGGATGGTTAATAATAGGGACTTCTTGGAGGGCCCTTGGAGACATTTTTGAGCGTTAATTTTGATGTGGAACTGCGATAAGTGGAATACAGCGATCTCAATCCCCAGCTTGGTGTTGCAACACCGGTAGTTGGTTGGCTGCCGTGCAATCATAAATGTACATCGATGGCGACTTGAACTGGGATGGACGACATCTTAATTTCCCAAGTGGGCCATAGTAGATTTGACCGAATATCTATGAGATTTGCAGGACAATCCTCTCTTGTTCTGCGATAGCGGGCCGTGATGTTTAGGACGGGATTGTGGCGCTGCTGGGCACCACTGTGGTATATATGAGTATCTGAGGTTCCAGTTTCGTTCTTTTCTCTCCATCCACGATCAACTTACACTCTTTTGTACCCAGCTATCTATCAATTCACTCACTTCAACTTCCACCTTTTTTCAAACTATACCAAACTTTTTCACCAAAACCAACCCTCACAAACCAAAACCGTCAACATGCAATTCTCCGCTGCCGCCATCTTCGCCGTCCTGGCTTCCGTCGCTGCCGCCCAGCAGGTGTAAGTAGCCATTGCAACCGCAACAATCACTATGAGAAAATCAGATTCTAATTTGAACTCTTAGCACCGTCACCGTCTACGAGTGCGAGACCTCCGCTGCCCCAGTTGTCCCAGTCCCAACTGCCCCGACCTACGTCAGCCAGCTTCCTCCTTCCCCAACTGCCCCAGCCGGCACTGCCGTTGGATCTACTGGTGTTTCCACCGGCCCGCAGCCAACTGGTTCCCCCATCTACGAGGGTGCCGCCAGCATCAACGGTGCTTCCGCTCTGGGCATGATCATTGCCGGAGGTGTTGCTCTCGTAAGTATCGCCGCATCAATATGAAAAGAGAAGCAGCAGCTAACAAGTTCCAGCTTATCTAAATGTCTCATTTGGATATCTCAACCCTTCGTCCATAGACTTCCCGGATTCAGCGTGGCGTTATAATACATAATAGACTCACGACATTCACTTCTTGACCATAATGATACCCTTCGTGGCGCTTGCCAAGTGCAGTGGTTGTAGTGCTTGCTGGTTTAACAGATTTATAGACGGGGTCTTGTGAAAGCTTGCCCCTGGTATGTACTTTCGATAAATACAGACAATGGAAATGATTAAGCTGTAAAACACTGAAGAACCAATGACGTGAAGAAAGTGAATTTGTCTTAACTGGAAACTCTGGGGTATCAGAGTGAATCTTATCTATGCTTCGTGGGGTAAAGGTGAATTTGTCGTCATACTTCATAGTGCCAGGATAGATTATAATAGACATCAATACCTTGCTTGCCTGTTATAGATAAAGACTATAGATTCTGTAGACTAATTGAGCATGATATGACGAAAAACGTGGGGATCAGGATGGAGAATGTCTATTTCTGTGCAATCGCCATGCTGTTGACACATTGTTGTGGTTCTGTTTGCGTAGCAACGCGGTAGCCCGACAATATTTGCCTGATATGCATGGCAACATGCAATTTACCGCATCAGGTCACGTGCCTAATTATAAGGAGTTACCCAATACGTAGCCAAGTACGTTTCTTGGGAAGCTTGCCTGAATTCAATCTCCATCACAACGCGTTACTCCTACAACCTTTTCTGTATCTCCTTCCTTCCTTCTTTACTCTTCTTACGAATCGCGAAGTCGAAACTTCGCCACGAACATTCCCTCATTATACGGCTTTAATACTGCTCCGAGAGCTGTACCAACACAAATACCCTATTACGTGTCAGCACCCTGACACCCTTATTCCGGAGTTGAGGACAGGCCTTGCCAACTGCGCGCCATCAGCGCAAGCCCATAATAAAGATGGCAGCTCTTCCCATCAAGTTCACTGAGCTTCTTCAGGTTCGTGCTGATGACGGGACCCTGGATTCACCTTTAGATCGCAAGCTAACCACTATCTACAGTTGACCAGTGTTGGAGTTGAAGTAAGCCCTTAATGCCCAATATGCAACCTGACCTCTCAATGAAGTCGTCTACCATCTGAATACTGACCATTATGCTTCTAGCCTGCCTCAATTGGATTCAACACCTGTGTAAGTTGTTCCGGTGCTCCCCGGCCTTGGCCTGGAGCAATCACTAACAAGCCACCAGACACTCGAGTCCGACTCCTTCATCTGCGTCCGCGAGAAGAAGAACGAAGCTGCATCACCGGAAGTTGTTATCATAGACCTCAAACAAAATAACAATGTGACGAGGCGACCCATCAAGGCCGATAGTGCCATCATGCACTGGAACAAGCAGATTATTGCGCTCAAGGCTCAGTCGAGAACACTTCAAATATTCGATCTAGAGCGGAAGGCGAAGCTGAAGTCGGCGACAATGAACGAGGACGTTGTGTTCTGGAAATGGTTCAGCGAGACCACTCTGGGCCTTGTCACAGATACCGCAGTTTACCACTGGGATGTCTTTGACCAGAACCAAGCACAGCCAGTTGAGGTCTTTAAGCGCCATGAGAACCTCCAGGTAAGCTTGGAT
Source organism: Pseudogymnoascus verrucosus (assembly GCF_001662655.1). Taxonomy (NCBI): domain Eukaryota; kingdom Fungi; phylum Ascomycota; class Leotiomycetes; order Thelebolales; family Thelebolaceae; genus Pseudogymnoascus; species Pseudogymnoascus verrucosus. Next base: position 98,673 of record NW_017263700.1, read on the forward strand.
TATGATCTACTTTACGACAGCTGCTTATATCATACAGGGTTCGCAGATAATAAACTACCGCGTCAGCGCGGACGGAAAGTGGATGGTCGTCATTGGCATCTCCCAACAGCAGGGCCGTGTCGTTGGAGCCATGCAATTATACTCGAAGGACCGTGGTATCAGCCAGGCTCTCGAGGGCCACGCAGCAGCATTTGGCACCCTGCGCTTAGAGGGCGCGCCTGCCGATACGAAGGTTTTCGCATTCGCCGTCCGCACAGCCACCGGCGCGAAGTTACACGTTGTGGAGGTCGACCATCAAGCGTCAAACCCCGCTTTCCCAAAGAAGGCGGTGGATGTATATTTCCCAGCAGAGGCAGTCAACGATTTCCCAGTCGCCATGCAGGTTTCGGAGAAGTACAGCATCATCTACTTGGTGACAAAGTACGGCTTCATTCACCTCTACGACTTGGAGACCGGCACCTGTATTTTCATGAACCGCATTTCGAGCGAAACGATCTTTATTACAGCGTCTGATTCCGCATCCGAGGGTCTTGTCGGTGTCAACAGGAAGGGCCAAGTGCTCTCCGTGGCCGTGGACGAGGCAACCGTGATTCCATATTTGCTTCAGAACCCAGCAAACTCCGGCCTGGCCGTCAAGCTTGCGTCTAGAGCAGGTCTACCTGGAGCAGACAACCTTTACGCACAACAGTTCGATCAGCTTATCAACGCAGGCAACTACGCTGAAGCTGCCAAGATTGCTGCAAACTCCCCCAGAGGTTTCCTCCGCACACCCCAGACAATCGAGCGCTTCAAGAACATCCCGGCCCAGCCTGGACAGCTCTCCATCATCCTTCAATACTTTGGTTCGCTTTTGGACAAGGGTGATCTCAACAAGCACGAGACTCTTGAGCTTGTCAAGCCAGTTCTCGCCCAGAACCGCAAGCATCTCATCGAGAAGTGGATGAAGGAGAGCAAGTTGGACTGTTCAGAAGAGCTTGGAGATCTTGTCCGCCCACACGATTTGGCTCTTGCCCTGAGCATCTACCTTCGCGCAAACATCCCACAGAAGGTGGTTGCAGCATTCGCTGAGCTTGGCCAGTTCGACAAGATTGTGCCTTACTCGAGCCAGGTTGGCTACCAGCCGGATTACATCGTCCTGCTCCAGCACATTGTTCGTGTCAACCCAGAGAAGGGAACCGAATTCGCCACCCAACTCGCCAACAATGAGGGTGGCTCACTCGTGGATGTCGAGCGCGTCGTCGACATTTTCCAATCGCAGAACATGGTTCAGGCTGCCACTGCTTTCCTCCTCGATGCCTTGAAGGACAACAAGCCTGAGCAGGGCCACCTCCAGACACGCCTGCTTGAGATGAACCTCATCAATGCTCCCCAAGTCGCCGATGCTATTCTCGGCAACGAGATGTTTTCTCACTACGATAAGGCTCGCATTGCACAGCTGTGCGAGCAAGCCGGGCTTTCCCAGCGTGCATTGGAGCACTACGAGGATCCGGCAGCTATCAAGCGTGTCATTGTCAACATCGTTGCCACGCCTACTTTCAACCAGGACTGGCTCACCAACTTCTTCGGCCGCTTCTCCGTTGAGCAATCGCTGGATTGCCTGGATGCCATGATGAAGTCCAACATCCGCCAGAACCTGCAAGCTGTTGTGCACATTGCCACGAAGTACTCCGACCTGCTTGGTGCTACCAAGTTGATCGATCTCTTCGAGAAGTACAAGACTGCCGAGGGTCTGTTCTACTACCTTGGCAGCATCGTCAACGTCAGCGAGGACCAAGATGTCAACTTCAAGTACATTGAGGCCGCGACGAAGATGCAACAATTCAACGAGGTTGAGCGTATTTGCCGTGATAGCAACCACTACAACCCCGAGAAGGTGAAGAACTTCCTCAAGGAGGCCAGGCTGACTGAGCAACTTCCTCTCATTATTGTTTGCGATCGTTTCAACTTTATCCACGATCTTGTTCTATACCTATACCAAAACCAGCATTTCAAGTCGATCGAGGTTTACGTTCAGCGTGTTAACCCAGCAAGAACCCCGGCTGTCATTGGCGGCTTACTTGATGTTGACTGCGACGAGAGCATTATCAAGAACCTCCTGCAGACTGTCAACCCAACGTCGATCCCTATCGACGAGCTGGTTCAGGAGGTTGAGACCCGCAATCGTCTGAAGATCCTTTTGCCATTTCTTGAGGCCACCCTTGCCTCTGGCAACGAGCAGCAGGCAGTCTACAACGCCCTGGCCAAGATCTACATCGATAGCAACAACAACCCAGAGAAGTTCCTGAAGGACAACAACCAGTACGATACTCTCGTTGTCGGAAAGTACTGCGAGAAGCGTGACCCCAACCTTGCATTCATTGCATACAGCAAGGGCCAGAACGATTTGGAGCTTGTGAACATCACCAACGAGAACTCCATGTTCAAGGCACAGGCTCGCTACCTTCTTGAGCGTGCGGATGAGGAGCTCTGGAACTTCGTTCTCAGCGGAAACAACAACCACCGCAGATCGCTCGTTGACCAGGTCATCTCAACGGCTGTTCCCGAGTCCAAGGAGCCAGAGAAGGTTTCCGTTGCTGTTTCTTCTTTCCTGAAGAATGATCTTCCCGTGGAGCTCATTGAGCTGCTGGAGAAGATTGTTCTTGAGCCTTCCCCATTCAGTGATAATGGCAGCCTCCAGAACCTCCTTATCTTCACTGCCACCAAGGCTGATAAGAGCAAGGTCATGGATTACATCCACCAGCTCAACGAGTATACTACGACTGAGGTGGCTGATATCTGTATCGAGGTTGGTCTCTACGAGGAGGCCTTTGAGGTCTACAAGAAGATCGACGACCATCCCAAAGCGGTCAACGTTCTCGTTGAACACATTGTGAGCATTGATCGTGCCCAGGAGTATGGTGAGCGCGTCGAGCTTCCAGAGGTCTGGAGCCGCGTTGCCAAGGCTCAATTGGATGGTCTTAGAATCAGCGATGCCGTGGAGTCTTATATCCGCGCACAGGACCCCAGCAACTACAAGGAGGTCATCGAGTACGCCGTTCCCGCCGGAAAGGATGAGGATCTCATCAAGTACCTCAAGATGTCGCGCAAGACTCTCCGCGAGCCAGAGATCGACACTGCGTTGGCGTTTGCATATGCCCGCACTGACCAGCTCTCTGAGTTGGAGGACTTCCTCAAGGGTACAAACGTTGCAGATATCGAGGAGTCTGGTGATAAGGCTTACGCCGAGGGTTACCACCAAGCCGCCAAGATCTTCTTCAGCAGCATCTCCAACTGGGCCAAGCTCGCTACCACCCTTGTCCACCTCAGCGATTACCAAGCCGCTGTTGAGTGTGCTCGCAAGGCCAACAACATCAAGGTCTGGAAGCAGGTCAATGCTGCCTGCGTGGAGAAGAAGGAGTTCCGTCTTGCTCAGATCTGTGGTCTTAACCTGATTGTTGACGCCGAAGAGCTTCAAGATCTTGTCAAGCAATACGAGCGCAATGGCTACTTTGACGAGCTCATCGCTGTGCTCGAGCAAGGCCTTGGTCTTGAGCGTGCTCACATGGGCATGTTCACTGAGCTCGGCATTGCCCTGTCCAAGTATCACCCTGAGCGTGTTATGGAGCACCTGAAGCTGTTCTGGAGCCGTATCAACATCCCCAAGATGATCCGTGCTTGCGAGGAGGCTAACCTCTGGCCTGAGCTGGTCTTCCTGTACTGCCACTACGACGAGTGGGACAACGCTGCTCTTGCCATGATGGAGCGTGCTGCCGATGCTTGGGAGCACCACTCCTTCAAGGACATTGTTGTCAAGGTTGCCAACTTGGAGATCTACTACCGTGCTCTGAACTTCTACCTTCAGGAGCAGCCGTCTCTCATCACCGATCTTCTCCAGGCTTTGACTCCGAGAATCGATGTCAACAGAGTGGTCAAGATGTTTGAGAAGTCGGACAACATCCCACTCATCAAGCCATTCCTTCTCAATGTTCAGACACAGAACAAGAAGGCTGTCAACAACGCCATCAATGACTTGTTGATTGAGGAGGAGGATTACAAGACTCTTCGCGACTCTGTCGAGAACTACGACAACTACGACCCTGTTGAGTTGGCGCAGCGCCTCGAGCGCCACGACCTGGTCTTCTTCCGCCAGATCGCTTCCAACATCTATCGCAAGAACAAGCGTTGGGAGAAATCGATCGCTCTGTCCAAGCAGGACAAGCTTTACAAGGATGCTATTGAGACGGCGGCGATCTCAGGCAAGTCGGATGTCGTGGAGGAGTTGATCCGCTATGTAAGTTACCCTTTTAATTCTGGCATTGAGACTTTACTAATTAATTGCAGTTCGTCGACATTGGCAGCAAAGAGTGTTACGTTGGCATGCTCTACTCGTGTTACGACCTCATCCCGCTTCACATCGTCATGGAGCTCTCATGGCGCCACGGTCTTACCGATTTCACGATGCCATTCATGATCAACTTCTTGGCCCAACAATCCGCGACGATCGAGATCCTCAAGAAGGACAACGACGAGCGCAACGCGCGCGAGCAGTCGCAGGTCAAGGAGGAGAACAACACCCCGATCCTCGGCGGCTCCCGCCTGATGCTCACGCAAGGCCCAGCCGGACAACCAACCTCGCCAGCTCCCTACGCGCAGCCCAACGGCTTCGCGCCGCAACCAACGGGCTTCGGCGGGTTTTAGACGATGACAACAAATACATGAGATGGCCGATAATTAATGGGAAAAAGTGCGTGGATATGTGAGGTGTTTCTCTTTCGATGTATTCCTTCGAGCGAGACGGGTCTTTTGGCTGTGGAATTATTTTCGCGCCAGGGCCAATCCCATTTCAGGTTCCGTTTTTTTTTCTTCATGATGATTTGTATTTATATGGAGGGATGGTTTTGGGGCATTCTGTGATGGGGGATGGGAGATGCACAAAGGCAGGCGGGTGATGTTGGGTGCGCTTCTTTATGATATGGAGGGTGTTCAGACAGATGACTTTGAGTTACAACTCGAGGTTTTGCTTGGCTTTGTAGGTAGCTAGAGAGAGAATTCCATGAGATGTACTTTGACAAACCAAAAACGGTGTTCCCCGGATTAGAGATGTCATGAAGATGTATGGACCCCAAAAATCCGCGTTCCCCCCCCCCCCCAGATTGATTGAACGGCCCACAAAACGGGAGATACCATGTGAAACCAATGATTCAGCCAAGTATGATAAAACGGCTGCGGGCGGTATGTGTCATGGCCGAAGTAACCCATTTCTGTCGATTCTACGGAACTAACTTCCAATTGTGTCCATCCATCCATCCCACGGAGTTTATCCCACGCCGCAGTTCAGCAGTTCATCCCACGGACTTTCTTTCCCTTTCAACACCACACCGGAGCCGGAGGACCGCATCAGCCAGCCTCCTTGATTTTTTGTTTTCCCTTTTACCCCAATCTTGGAGCTTTGAACCCCCACACATCCCACATGAGTCAACTAGAGACGGCCGCTGTTTCCCATGCTTGATTCCTTCCTGCCTGTCAGCCGGGCGGACAGTTTATCTAACTAAGTGATTTAAACTTTTCTTGCCAGGGGGCAAGCTAACTCTCAGACGTCTGTCGTCCCTTACCCTTTCACGGCTTCGGTAATCCAAAAATAGGTATTTTCTTCACTCATGTGGTCTACCATCCAAAACGGCCACCAACCCCCAGACTCTCGGACGAGACCGAACCGGCCGCAGCATATATCACATGGACGGAAGGGGATTTTTGGGAGGCTTTTTTCCTGTACTGTACCAGTCTTTTTGGGCCCTGAGAGGAGGGTAGATTGGTCACGCAACGACGTCAGTGCGTAGGGAACGATCGCTTTGTTGACTCTCTCTCCGTCCCTGATCGGCCTGGGCCTTTGTACCTGCGTCCCCCCCAACCACCACAACCCGGCTATTCTCGCAACAACGCCAGGGACGGCCATGTGAGACTCGGGCAGTGCCTTGGTTGAATATCTCGAACTCACAGTTCTCTTCGACCGAGCTCACTTGCTGGGTTAGCTCTCCCGTCTTTCCTACTTTCCCCGGACGGCCTTCCGGGGAATGATCGTTTGGTGACAGCTCCGGGTTATGATCGTTGCATGTTGGGGATGGCGAGGTCCCTCGGCACAAGGAGAGGGTATAAGCGCTGTAGTTACCGCGGGCAGGCGTGTGGGTTCTTTTCGGGAGAAGTACTCGCGAAGTGGGAATATGGGGAATGGTACTCGTAGTGTTAGTGTTGTAGGTACACTAGTCTCTCTCTCTATCTCGAGCAGTACGTGCTGTAATCGCTGATGTGAGTCGTGATGTTTTGCCAATATCGCCTTGGCTTTACTTCTTTTTTTCTGTTAGTAAGTTTTTTTTTTGTTGAGGCTCGCCGGCGGTCCATTCGGCGGCAATGGAGCAGTGCCGTACAGTAAGAGCTATTATCCGGCTTAATGGATGGGCTTCGGTCGGGCCAGATAAGGGTAGAAAATGCACACAACAGAGTACAGAGTGTTAGAGTCAGTTGCTATGGTTGTGGGTGGTGGTGGTACGTATGTACTGTGCACAGATTCTTGGGGGTACATGTGGGCTTGTACACACATGTACATAACAGTAGCGTGGAGCAGCCGCCCGAGACTCTTTTTACGTGGGACAGCTACCAACATGCACCGTACCCCGCGTCCTGTTGGCATAGCTAAAAAGTACTTCGTTACTGTATAGACATACTATTGCTCATCGGCCTCCACCAAAAAACAATCCAGCCAAATAAAATACCGCGTAACATTGCTGACCTCACCGATACCTATAACCCTTATCCCCCCCCTCAACAACTGCCATTTCTGCCTTACTTCCCCCTCTTGAAATATATATCTTGAAAGGCTGGGATTCATCAAACCTTTCATATATATATATCCTCTTTTTTACCCTCTCTCAAAAAAAGAATCCAGCCGCTTTCACGAGGGAAGAAAGAAAGAAAGAGAGAGCTTACCACTAGCCCCGCCCATCTTTCCCCGGCGCCGTTATCGCAAACGAAGCTCGGTTGATCCTTGGCGCAAGAGCCCGCCCGCCCTTCTTTTAAGTCACCCCTCCGACTCACCCAATTCACCCTTCTCCAACGCTCTCGCAAGTGATACCAGCTCCCCCAAAACAGAGGCCATTGACCCAAGGCAATTCGAATCGGCTTCACTATGTCGGCTGGGGATTCCAATGGCGCCGCGAACGAGGTGTTCGAGGAGAGCGGCGATGAGAGGCAGTCCCAGTCCATCCAGCACATCCGCGCCAACTCGAGTATCATGCAGTTGAAGAAGATTCTGGGTAAGCCTTTTTTTTCTGGATTTGCGGCGCCGACGAGGTGTGTGCGAGTGGAAAATGAGCTTTGCTGACTTGAGTTCTCACTTCTAGTTGCCAACCGTGGAGAAATTCGTAAGTTGCCCGCCCCCAGATTCACATGTGCAATGGGGACCGATTAGCTGACATCTGATATAGCCATTCGTGTATGAACCACTCCACGTCCTGCTAAAATCCCCAATGGTATACTTACAAGCGATTCTTTGTACAGATTTTCAGAACTGTGAGTCAACTCCCCCAAATACGATGTTCCGGCGGTGTGGAAGGGATTTTTGCTGACAGTTCACCCCGCCCCGCAGGCTCACGAGCTTTCCCTACAAACAGTCGCCGTCTTCAGTTATGAGGACAGACTCAGCATGCACAGGCAGAAGGCCGATGAGGCCTATGTCATCGGCAAGCGTGGCCAGTACACGCCTGTCGGCGCATACCTGGCCGGAGACGAGATCATCAAGATCGCCTTACAACACGGCGTCAACATGATCCATCCAGGCTACGGTTTCCTTTCCGAGAATGCCGAGTTTGCTCGCAATGTTGAGAAGGCCGGCCTTGTCGTAAGCAGTTCTGCCCCATTTAGCTGCTCTCACCCGCTGACGTGTGAAATTAGTTCGTCGGCCCATCCCCCGAGGTCATCGACGCCCTCGGAGACAAGGTCTCTGCCAGGACCCTCGCCATCAAGGCCGGCGTCCCGGTCGTCCCCGGTACCGAGGGCGCCGTCGAGAAGTTCGAGGACGTCAAGAAGTTCACCGACGAATACGGCTTCCCCATCATCATCAAGGCCGCCTACGGTGGCGGTGGCCGCGGCATGCGTGTCGTTCGCGAGCAGGCGTCGCTGAAGGAGTCCTTCGACCGCGCTACCTCCGAGGCCAAGTCCGCTTTCGGTAACGGCACCGTCTTCGTCGAGCGCTTCCTCGATAAGCCTAAGCACATTGAGGTCCAGCTGCTGGGTGATAACCACGGTAACATCGTGCACTTGTACGAGCGCGACTGCTCGGTGCAGCGCAGACATCAGAAGGTCGTCGAGCTGGCCCCGGCCAAGGATCTCCCCCAGGACGTCCGCGAGGCCCTCCTCAACGACGCTGTCAAGCTCGCTAAGTCGGTTAACTACCGCAACGCTGGTACGGCTGAGTTCTTGGTCGATCAGCAGAACAGATACTACTTCATCGAGATCAACCCCAGAATCCAGGTCGAGCACACCATCACTGAGGAGATTACCGGTATCGATATCATTGCTGCCCAGATCCAGATTGCTGCCGGTGCTACGCTGCCACAGCTTGGTCTGACTCAGGACCGCATCTCGACTAGGGGTTTCGCTATTCAGTGCAGAATCACTACTGAGGATCCCTCGAAACAGTTCTCGCCGGATACCGGAAAGATTGAGGTTTACCGTTCCGCTGGTGGTAACGGTGTCCGCCTTGATGGTGGTAATGGCTTCGCCGGCGCGGTTATTACTCGTAAGTATTTTATTTCTTTTTTTCCTGTTTCCATGCCCGTTTTGAGTTGCTATTTTTGGGTTTATCGAGTTGAGTTATTCTTCTTGAGTTACTCAACTTGAATCGCTCTTCTAGAGTTTCTCGGTTTGGGTTACTCATCTTGAGTTGCTCATTTTGAGTTACTTAAGTTGAGTTTCTCATTTTAAGTTTGTCATTTTAAGTTGCTCAGCTTGAGTTCCTCAGCTTGGTTGCTCGGCTTGGGTTTCTCGAGTTGAGTTTCTTAAGTTAAGTTACTCATCTTGAGTTACTCCTCTCGAGTGATTCTTTAGGTGTCGCTCTACTTAGGTCGCTCTTCTTGAGCTTCTCTCGTTAAGTCACCCTTCTTGGGTTGCTCTTGTCGAGTTACTCTGATGGAGTCATCGTCATCACGTGATTGTCATGTGATTTTATTTATTTTGTACTCTTCGACTCATTCTTTTTTCATTCTTCTACCCTTCTATGTTCATTTACTGACACCTCACGAGCTCACTACGATTCTATGCTTGTTAAGTGTACATGCCATGGCTCGACCTACGAGATTGTCCGCCGCAAGATGTTGAGAGCTCTGGTTGAGTTCCGCATCCGCGGCGTCAAGACCAACATCCCCTTCCTCGCCTCCCTACTCACCCACCCCACCTTCATCGACGGCAACTGCTGGACGACCTTCATCGACGACACTCCCGAGCTCTTCGACCTCGTCGGCTCGCAGAACCGCGCCCAGAAGCTTCTCGCCTACCTCGGCGACATCGCCGTCAACGGCTCCAGCATCAAGGGCCAAGTCGGCGAGCCCAAGTTCAAGGGCGAGATCATCATGCCCGAGCTCTTCGACGACGCAGGCGAGAAGATCGACGTCACCGAGCCCAGCACCCAGGGCTGGCGCCAGATCCTCATCGAGCAGGGCCCCGAGGCCTTCGCCAAGTCCGTCCGCGCAAACAAGGGGTGTCTCCTCATGGATACCACCTGGCGTGACGCCCACCAGTCTCTCCTTGCCACCCGTGTCCGCACTGTTGATCTGCTCAACATCGCCAAGGAGACCAGCCACGCATATGCTAACCTGTACTCGCTTGAGTGCTGGGGTGGTGCGACCTTTGATGTCGCTATGCGCTTCCTCTATGAGGATCCTTGGGACAGACTTCGCAAGATGAGGAAGCTCATCCCCAACATCCCCTTCCAGATGTTGCTGCGTGGTGCTAACGGCGTGGCGTACTCGTCGCTGCCGGATAATGCTATCTACCACTTTGTGGAGCAGGCGAAGAAGAATGGTGTTGATATCTTCCGTGTTTTCGATGCGTTGAACGATATTGATCAGCTTGAGCTTGGTATTAAGGCTGTTCACAAGGCTGGTGGTGTTGTTGAGGGTACTGTGTGCTACTCGGGTGATATGTTGAACCCAAAGAAGAAGTACAACCTCGAGTACTACCTCGACGTTGTGGCGAAGCTCGTCGCCCTCAACATCCACGTCCTTGGTATTAAGGATATGGCTGGTGTCCTCAAGCCCAAGGCTGCCACTCTCCTGATTGGCGCCATCCGCGCGAAGTACCCCGACCTCCCCATCCACGTCCACACCCACGACTCCGCCGGTACCGGTGTTGCCTCCATGGCCGCTTGCGCTGCCGCCGGAGCTGATGTTGTCGACACTGCCACCGACAGCCTGTCGGGAATGACCTCCCAGCCAAGTGTTGGCGCCGTGCTCTCGTCTCTCGAGGGCAGCGACTTCGAGACTGGTCTGAACGTCCACCACGTCCGTGCCATTGACACCTACTGGGCTCAACTCCGTCTCCTCTACTCGCCATTCGAGGCTCACCTCACTGGCCCAGATCCAGAGGTGTACGAGCACGAGATCCCAGGTGGTCAGCTCACCAACATGATGTTCCAGGCCCAACAGCTTGGCCTCGGAGCTCAGTGGGCCCAGACCAAGAAGGCTTACGAGCAGGCCAACGACGTTCTCGGTGACGTTATCAAGGTCACCCCGGTTTCCAAGACCGTCGGTGATCTTGCCCAGTTCATGGTCTCCAACAACCTCACCCCAGAGGCCCTCATCGCCAAGGCATCCGAGCTTGACTTCCCCGGCTCCGTCCTCGACTTCTTCGAGGGACTCATGGGCCAGCCTTACGGCGGTTTCCCCGAGCCACTGCGCAGCAACGCCCTCCGCGGCCGCCGCAAGCTCGACAAGCGTCCAGGCCTCTTCCTCCCCCCCATCGACTTCGCCAAGGTCAAGAAGGAGATCCGCCAAAAGTGGGGCAGCGTGACCGAGTGCGACATCGCCTCCTCCGTCATGTACCCGGCCGTGTTCAACGACTACAAGAAGTTCACGGAGAAGTACGGCGACCTCAGCGTCCTGCCCACCAAGTACTTCCTCTCCAAGCCCGAGATCGGTGAGGAGTTCAGCGTCGAGCTCGAGAAGGGTAAGGTCCTCATCCTCAAGCTCCTCGCTATCGGCCCGCTGTCCGATATCACCGGCCAGCGTGACGTCTTCTACGAGATGAACGGCGAGGTCCGCTCCATCACCGTCGATGATAAGCTCGCGGCTGTCGAGAACGTCTCGAGGCCCAAGGCCGACCCCACGGATTCGTCGCAGTGCGGCAGCCCGATGGCCGGTGTGGTTGTCGAGATCAGGGTTAAGGAGGGCTCTGAGGTGAAGAAGGGCGATGTCATTGCTGTCATCAGCGCCATGGTATGTTTTCCCCGTCTCTCCCCTTCACTATTAATAGGTCATTTTACTAACTTCGGCGGCAGAAAATGGAGATGGTTGTTACGGCTGCGCATAACGGTGTTATTGGCCAGCTCGTTGTCAAGGAGGGCGATTCGCTGTCGGGACAGGATCTCATCTGCAGGGTTGTGAAGCCATAGGTTATGTTTGGGTAGTTTTGTGTTTTTTGTGAAAATCTAAGATTCCATTTTAAATAGATGTTGCTCTGTGTCTGCTGGTATGGTGAATCTGGTAACTTGCGGGGCTATGGTGGCAATTCATGGTCGTCGCATGGGGATGGATATCTGTCTGCTTTCTTCTCTTTGCAGGAATCACTGATATAAGAATATGTATGCTAAATGAGACAGCTTGAGCCCGGATTATGAAATGCTAACTATTTGTTACGAATCAATAAAATGTTTAAATAAATTTATAAATAATTCGAATTATGATATATATTTTTTAAAATTTGTGTTGGCCCCCATTAACACTATTCGTTCGGTGTAATATTATTTTCGAATAAAAAACTTCGAATATCAAACAGCCTAACACACCCTATACATGATTCTATAACTATCATATTGATACGCTAGAGGATGGTTTATGAGAAGAGGACAACCCCATACTATTAAACACTAGTGGGAAACTTAATCTAGACATCGGCGCTCTGATCACGAGACACTATCCCCAAAGTAGCGTAGGAAGGTATCAACTACATGAGACCACTCAACCCTTCAAGGACGTCATACAAACGTATTCATTACCTCCAGCTCCAATAAACAAAAAGTACGTAAAGCATGTAAGTCCACCAACAGGTCCCTTTATTTCATTTCAATCCCCGCGGAGATCACCAAATGCCGGGCACAAAGCGTGAGCAGTCCCCGGTTGCTACACCCCATCCAGCAAAGGCTCGGTGGAACGGCGAAGAGGTCTCAGATGTAGTGCATCATCCATCTCAAATCCTAGTGGCTTAAATCGCGGCACATATATCAATTTCGTTGGTCAGCATCCCGCTTCCCAGGTTCCCCAGACGGAGGGTGATGTAATATCACCATGGTGCGGGGTCAAAGACTCGCAGTACGTATAAACGCCACCCATCCATTCACCTCTGGCCCTCCCCTCTTGTCAAGAGCCCAGAATCTCTCGAGCTATAAATCTTCCCTCATATACAATCATACGATCATATTTCCAATCCAAGACAAGAAAAACCATCCATAAGAATATTGCAATCATGCCTTCTCCCCTCGACGACGCAACATTCTCCCACACCCTCCCCGGTGTCCCCCGCCGCGAATCCGACGCCAGCGACAGCGGACGCCGTCGCTCCTCCGCCAGCAGCTCTGGTCGTTTCTCCTCTCTAAACTACCAGAAGCGTCAGGGATCCGGGGACCCAGAGGCCATTGCTAGGAGGGAATCGTATAACGACCAGCGCCGCGAGAGTGGCTGGTTCGGAGGGCTATGGAATAAGTATGTCATATTCCCCCACCACAATCCCCAGAGACGGCAATGTGGATGGGACGGGATGTTGGAGCAAAGGACAGAGGAGCTAACTGGTGTGTAGTTGGATGCGTGGCCCGAGCCAGACTGTTGCGGAGCGTCGCCAGTCGGAGAGTGCGCAGCCTGCTGCTGGGGAGACGAAGGCTGCGGGTGTGACGGAGCAGGCGGGGGAGCAGGCCAGGAAGCAGTCGTGGGGGTCGAAGCATATTCATGGGACTGGGGCTGGGGCGGCGGCGTGGCGTGCGCAGTATCCGAGGAGAGGGAGTGGGAGTGGGAGTGGGACTCAGTCTTGAGTAGGTTTGAGTATGTTGACTGGTTGAGTGAGGTTTAGCTGAAGGGGGATTCTGTGGGGTAGTGAAGGGATGTCGGAGACGCTGATGGGTTGGAGATTTGTTTTAAAATCGTCCTGTTAGTCTAGGTTAATACAAGTGCTTTATATAAATGCAAGTGTCCCTGGTGAAGTGGGAAGATGAGGCTGGTGCGTTTACTAACCATCAATCGGTCGAGGCAAGAGAGATGTGGGGGGGTTATCTCACATAGCTGTAACGGTGGGTATAGTTATCACATCACACCAAGGCGGGACAATGAGTGAACAATTTTTTGTTTATTCTTGATCTGAAGTTGTATAGCAAACGCCGACACCGTCATTATTCCTATAAACCAGGAATTTAATTTTCAAAGCCCCCATAGCAAGCATCAATGGTGAATACATAAGCACGAGGAACAATTTCAGATTCAACAATGGTTGAGCCGGCACGAAGCCGGTCGGGCTTAACGCCGCAGCAAGACTCTTTCGAGCACAAGCCGAACAGTCCTATGACTGCCAAATGTATCGCGAAGTACATCCTAATCCCATTTTGCCATCCCATCACACCCATTGTGTCTCAAAAAACGCCCATCCATTCGTTGTAACCGCAGGCAATTTACCTGACAATTCCCTCGAACCTCTGCTTGTACCATTTGACGATCTCGTCCTTGCGGATCTTGTGGGAGGCACCGACGGAGCTGCGGGCACGGCGGCGCTTGGCGACGCGCTCACCACGGCGGCTCATGCAGACGTAGAAGTCCATTCCGTAGATACCGATTCCGGGGTCGTACTTGATACCGAGATCGATGTGCTCGCTGATACCGAAGCCGAAGTTACCGGTCTCGGAGAAGTTGCGCTTGCGGAGCTCGTACTCCTTGACCTTGAGGCCACGCTCGAGGATCTCCTCAGCCTTGGGGCCACGGATGGTGACGTGGACGGAGATCTTCTCGTTACGACGGATACCGAAGGTACGGACGGTGTAGCGGGCCTTGCCTGTTGCGATTTTGTTAGTGAAAAGTTTAAGAATTGGTGGATGAGACCCTTGGAATCGCAATTTCAAGGGAAAGAGGACAGAACGTACTGTAAACCGGGGTTTGACCAGAAAGCTGCTCGAGCACCTTTGCGGCACGAGTAAGTCTGTCACCAGACTCTCCGACGGAGATGTTGAGGACGAGCTTCTGGATACGAAGATCCTTCATGGGGTTCTCGGTCTTTTCGGCCTGTCATATTGAATCAGTATGCCGATGATTATACATAGATCTATCAATCATACCATCTTGAATGTCGTTGGGGGTTGATTCCTGGGTTGTCGTTGGGCGTTGAATGAGGAATTTCGATATTGAGAAGTTCGCGGAGGGTAAATCGCTTCGCAAACCCTAAAGATTTTAGTCCGGGATGACACTAGTGACGAACGCGGACTAGCGTAAAATGGAGATTTGAGCTGGAGCTAGCAGAGCCGCAGCGGGCCAAGGCGACTGTATCAACCATCAAATTCGCGATTAGAGGCTTGTAACAGAGCTCTAGACGTGATATTGAAGTTATTACTACTTCAAATACACAATCTTTGAAACAATAAGAGAAGTTGCTTAACGCGCTACTCATACAAGATGGCGAACAAGCAGGGAAAGATGGTGAGTTGCCCCCTCCCGACATTCGATTAATGGGTGTTATTGACAGGATAGGCTAACTTATATCCCATCATAGGCCGGCCTCGTAAGTAGATACCTATGGACGCGCCTGGGGCATACCGTGTACCAGAGACGACAGAAGGAAGAGAAGCTGATTCCATATAGATCAACTACCGGATGAGGGTGACCATGAACGACGGTCGCCAGATGATTGGACAGATGCTGGCTTTCGATAAGGTCCGTTTTCGCAGCTGGGATGAATTGGGAACGAAATACTGACGGCGTCGCAGCACATGAACCTCGTCCTTGCCGATACCGAAGAGTTCAGACGTGTCAAGCGCAAGGCAACCAAGCCCAGCGCCGCCCCCGGCGCGGCAGGCTCCTCTGCACCACTCGTCGAGAACGAAGAGAAGCGCACCCTCGGCCTCACCATCGTGAGAGGTGCCCACATCATTTCCCTATCTGTGGAGTCCCCGCCACCAGCCGATCCCTCAGCAAGACTTGGAACAAGCGCGCCAGGAGGAGCCTCTGCGGCAATGGCTGCTGGCCCTGGTATTGCTAGACCAGCGGGCCGCGGCCTCCCAGTTGGACTCACTGTACGTTTAATTGATACGCCATATACGATTGCCGCTAATTTACTTTACAGGGTCCTGCTGCTGGTGTTGGAGGACCGCCTCCTGGACTTGGAGGATTTGGCGGAGCGCCGCCGTTTGCTGGAAGAGGTATGCATTGGATTTCACGAGACCAAGATGGTAACTAATCAATTTGTTATAGGCGCGCCTCCTGGATTCCCAGGCGGTTTCCCCCCACCACAAGGTTTCGGAGGGGCACCTCCGGCAGGTTTCCAACCTCCTCCAGGATTCGCTCCACCAGGAGCACCGCCAGGATTTGGTCGTGGAAGGTAGATACCCAGGGGCAATTAAAGAGAGATTGCATCACGATATCAGGCTTTGTGACTTGGTGTGGAGGGATGATAGTAGTTCAAGTGATATAAGGCGTCAAAAGGGGCGGCGTACCGGCTTCGCATACCAATGGAAAAGTTGTAGCATAGAGAGCGACAATTCCATACGTTATATGACCATATTTCTTTTAAGCAGTGATGTTAATTACCTATTTTGCTAATCGATTGACTTCTTTGGGGTAAAATGTATGAAGCACGTGACCCGATGTAACCCGGCCGCTCCAACCGATTTCCCAACCTTATCTGAAATGTCCTGAAAACAGTTGCACATCACTCACCCAACAATCTTCAAGATGGCCGCCTTTGTCAAAGCGATCAACGCCAAAATAAGGGCACACCCCATGCTCAACTATGTGTGTTCGACACGTAAGTGCCCTCAATTCGGTTCCCAGGGAGCCCAATCCGCGATTCCGATATGCGGAGGCAGTTGTGATTCACCATGAAAACTGACATGATATCTCCACTACAGATTTCTGGGGCCCAGTGTCCAACTTCGGTATCCCCATCGCGGCCGTGATGGACACACAGAAGTCACCCGAGCTGTACGTTTCCCCCTGCATGACCCCGTGCGATTTCAATCCCCTCTTGACTGCTCCCCGACTCCGGTCGTCCCGCCGATCCAAGACTGACTCCCAACAAGTATCTCGGGCCAGATGACCGCTGCTCTTTGCATCTACTCTGCGACATTCATGCGCTACTCCCTCGCCGTCTCGCCGGCTAACTACCTCCTCTTCGCGTGCCACTTCATCAACGAGGGGTCGCAGTTAACACAAGGATACCGCTACCTGAACTACCACCACTGGGGCGGGAAGGAGGAGATGGCCAAGAAGGGCGAGCTGTCAAAGATTGATGCTCCGGCTGAGAGCAAGAAGTTGGGCGAGTTGGTTGAGAAGGCCAAGACTGAGTTGAAGAAGTAGAGGGATCGCTGGTTGGGATTACACTCATACGGTGGAGAGGATGTCTTGGGGAGGAATTGAGGATGCAGGAAGTGATAGATCTACCAAGGAGACTCGAGGGTTATACAAATCTACGGTGATCAGAGTGAAGCGGCGACTTCAGACTGGAAAGAAGCATGTAAACAACAATAGACTTCAGTGCTATGTGCTATAATGAATTTAAATATGTTGATTGCTTTTCAAACGGCATAGGGTCTACATTATCCAAGCCACAAACTCAGTGTCATTGAATTATAAAGCCTCCTGACCGTAGAAGTAAGATTTTTGACTTGGTGATTATGGTGGTTGAAGCTTCGGGCTACGAACCCCGGGGCTAGGTTGAGAGATTGTCCACCAGTTACATCATTTACAGTCAACAGACAATACGTTGAAATCGATATAAACTCACATTAGAGCCGATATGCCCTTAAATTAGATGATATGGCTGGGTATCTACAGTAACACAAACGACTAACCAACCGATCACAACGATGTATGATCCCCCCAAACCCCCGTTATTTCTACGATCAGATTGGCAACTGTGCTAACCGCCCACAACGTGATCAATCCATATCCAATCTTCCTAGTCATCATCCATTTGTTGAGCGGCACGAGGATCAATAATGCCACGAGCGTAATAAGCAGTGAGACAGCCGAAATCAGAAGTGTCGGACTGATATCAATCACGTAGGGCTTGTACTTCATCGGCCGCCCTGGATGCTTTTCATGTTTGTGGTTGGCCTCCGTGAGCGTCATATAAAGTCCACTCCCACCAATTCCTAAGAGAATGTTGAGCATCGGGCCACCAAAACACGCGGAGAGCGCCATGACGGGATATCCAAGACGCGCAACAGTGATGTCTGCGACAAGGTCGCCTAAGGAATTTCCAACAGCGAATATCGTGAGTCCAAGAATGGCATCGGAGATACCAACGATGACGCCGAAGGCTTTCAGCACCCCTACGACTTCGTTGGCAATCGTGGAGATCCAGGCAATGCTGACAATGAATCCAAGAAAGCAAAATAGGTGCCTATATTTTGGCATCCTATCATGTCTTGTTGTGACAGTCAGGATAGCAAGGGTAACTAGGGACCCAATCAAGCCATACAAAATCATCATGAAAAGGGGTTTCGGCTGCAGGTCGTCATGGTACAAGTTACCCCATAGAACAAGGGAGACAAACACAGGCGCGGTGAATATCTGAACCACAACAAGCCACCTATTCCAATCGGCAGGCTCTGGCAGGGCTGACTCAGCCTGCATAGCAAAGTAATCTTGGGCCGGATTGACGTTCTTTGGCGGTAGCGGCTCAGAGTGAGGGTTGCCGTGATAGATGTCCTCAGTTGCGATGGCTATGCTAGCTGCGTTCCCATGTCCGGCAAGTCCACGAACGTTTTGCTCCACTCCAGGAGTAAGCAGGACAGAATTGCGGATAGAACTGCGGCGATAGTTGGCCCATTCTGGTGCGACTTCATTGTCTGTATAAGGAGCCTCCCCGGGAGGCCCCTGGACCGTCGCACTTCGAGACCTTGATTGGCGTTCTCGAGCATTCTCCAGTTCAAGCTCTTCATCATCCTCTTTTAGTTCACTCTCTACGACCGGCAGTGTCACAGCCAGTAAGAAGATACTTGGTGCAGAGACCACGCTCAAAATTTTATCCCAGAAACTCTTGCCTTCCCAGTTCTCAAACGTAGGAAATAAAGAAGCGCGGATAACTTGTGGGGCAGGAAGGTAGCGATATGGCCACCACCTGACAAGCCTTCCGGGGACCTGTCCGTAGAATGATCGTCCACCAGGCGTCCCTGGGGGACTTAGAGTTCCCGATTCGGGCCTTGCTTGTGGGGGAGAAATAAGCTGTGGAGGAGACATTGGCCGCGGTGAGTCCGTATACGCAGGGAATGCATATACCGGTGATAACGAGCGCGTTCTGGAGCTGTCTCTTGAATCGGGAACACGTATCCTTGGCCGACTAGGTCCCTTAGTTCGGGGAGAATAAACCGGCGAGGGGTTTACGGTCGCTGCTGCTTGAAAGAAGTCGGGTTTCAACTGGTGACCGCCAAAAAAATCTGGTGCGGGTGGTGCTAAGCCATGCTCATTTTGTTGCCCAGCTTGAAGCGGTGGACTGGTGTCTTCGGGCTCACGAGGAATCGGCGGAGACGATACTGAAATTACTGGCGAGGGCGGTATGGCGTCACCAGTTTTTGGAAACTGCTGGTTTCTGTCTGGTCCTCCGGCGGTGTTTATTGGGGCCAGATACCGAGGGTCGCTAGGCCCTGAACCATCAATACCGCCGCCTGGGGCTTCTGCGGCAAAATAATGACTAGGATTCCTCGGGTTCTTATTGACATCATCCGCGGAGGATGCCACCGTTGGAGAATAAGGTTCGATCAAATCCGCTGAACCTGACGGGTGGTCTGCATCAGTGACGATAACAGTACCCTGCTCAGACGGATTGGACTGAACAGTTCCTCGGTCGAAAGATGGGTTGGAGGATGGCACCCGATCATCTGAATACTGTCGAAGTCGTATTTGGTGTTCGGAAGTACCCCTCGCTTTTTGAAGTGAAGACAAAACCGAACGAAACTCCATTGCTCCGATGAGACTGGGTCTGATTGGAGTCATCGTGTTCCTTCTACCGCCCCTTGGACGCAGAACCCGCATGCTGTTGCTCACTTCTGTAGCAAACATCCTCCCCCTCTCTCCTTCACCATCGCTATCATCATCGGAGTCTCGTTCGGTATTGGGCGATCGGTCGTGGAGACTCCTTTCCAAGTCCGCAAAGTCTTCAGTTGACCGTCCAAGGGCCCCTCCACCTTCTTCACCATCTTCATCTTCGTGATCTTCTATCAGCACTTCTATCTCCGCAAATGCTGGCCCTTGATAATGGCCCCGTGAAAGGGCAATGCGCTCTCTCTTCCTTCGTTGTCGCTGGAGATACCAATGCCATGTCACAACCACCGCCACGTAAAATACGTAGAAACCGATCATAACGCAACACTCCCACAAGTACAGGACACCATCGGCCAACATAACCATGCTGAAACTCGCAGCCACAATAAAGAAGCCGACATCGCGAACGAAGCTCTTCTTTCCAACCTTAAACTCTCTGACCAAGGCCATTGACCCCGCAACAACCCCGGAGATAAATCCAGCGGCGCCAATCAGTTCTCCTACAGCCATACTCCCACTGTGAGTGCTCATTGCCGCAAATGTCGAGAACACATCCGGGCTGCCGTTTCCAAAAGCCAAGAAAGTAACACCAGCCATACTCTGGCTCATACCCAGAATCGTGGCAATCGTGCTGAGATTTATACAAAAGAAGTCGCTCGCAGCAATACCGATCGTCGTGAACAGTAGCCCAATCCACAGAACGAGTATTGTGAACGCGACGGGTTGCGCATTTGGAAGAGCGCAGTAGTAGAGGGATAGGTAAGACAGGAGGCCTGCTTCTTCGTCCGGACAGTTTGCTTTTATGAAGGCGCATTTGTCGTCTGCGAAATGGACGAGCCGACACTGCAGAGCTGATGTTAGCAATCGTTCTCCAGGGCCTATCACCATGACTGACCTCTTCATCTCTCTTGAGCAACCTGTTGACGTCGAGTTCCGCCACTGCACGTCGCTGGACACTCCCATACTGGTCGCCATACTTGTATCGGGCAACCTGGGTCGCAACCAGACTAATCAAAGCAAAGGCGCAAAGCAATAGAGTCGATATATAAAACGAGCGGAAAGAGAACTTGGCCCTGGCCCTTCGATGTTGCGTCGATGTCGCCATTAACCCGGGACTAAGCATTGTATCCTAGAGCATTGCATTGTTTGCGACTCGGTTTATAGCATTGCGATTGTGCAAGTGGCAAATATGGATATAGTTTAACAAGAGCGAGCTGTAAACTATAGAATCATAGTATTGCTCATATGAGTGTCGCGACTTCAAGCTGCACAGCCACACAAATGCCCAGAAACTCGGGGGATGCAGGTTAGATGACGACGTTAGTACCTTCCAATCGCCCCCCGCGGGTCCTGTTCCCTTATCGGGACCTGTACCCCAACTTTAACCAAAAGCAACCTCAAAGTCACGTGATACACCAAGCTCCGCGTGTTTATTGTTTACTCAGATTGCAGGGTCGCGATCGTGGGATTGCGGCAGGAACTACCAGCGACAACGAAATTCGACACAGATACGACATATATTGTGCGCATATTGCGGGCTATAACTCAACATGCCTCGAGTCGCTCAGCAGCCCAGAACTGCTGGTAGCAGAAATGTATCAAGCGGGGCACCAGCAACCCCGTTCAAGTCGCAGGTCAAGTACGGATTACCATACCAACAGATCAAATAAATCGCATACTAACAGGGCGGTTTATTAGAATTCCTCTAAATGATGATGCACAGGAAAAAGCGAAGAGATTGCAGTCGAGACATGCGCTCCATGATATTCAAATGAACCAGATCAAGGCCGCAGCATCACCAATGCGGAAACTTAGCACCTACGAGCGCGCAAATAGCGCATCGCCCTCTTCGAATCCAAGGACGCCCGCCCGGCGGACAGCGAATCGTGGCAAAGAAAACGATATGGATGAAGATTTGATCACTGTTGGTGGAACAGCAGTTACGCCTATGAAGAGGGTGCCTATACTTGCGAACTTTGAGGAATGGATGAAGATGGCTACAGACAACAAAATCAATGCGACCAACTCCTGGAACTTTGCTCTCATCGATTACTTCCATGATATGACGCTGCTCAAAGAGGGGAATGGTGTGAATTTCCAGAAGGCCAGTTGCACGCTGGACGGCTGCGTCAAGATCTATACAAGCCGAGTCGACAGTGTAGCTACGGAAACCGGAAAGCTATTAAGTGGTCTTGCTGATAGCGGAAACAACAAGAAGAAGCGAGATGGAGCAGAAGGAGAAGAAGGGGAAGAGAGCGAGGAAGAAGTCGAAGATGAAGATGGGACAGTGAGGAGGAAGCCAAAGAAGAAGGCCCAGAGGTCCTCGGAAGCCACATTAGCGCCGTCGTTTGCTCCACTACAACTGAAGAAGTTTGAGCTTGAGTTCTCTGTTGATCCGCTGTTCAAGAAGGCGTCAGCCGACTTTGATGAGGGAGGTGCCAAGGGGTTACTTCTTAACCACTTGTCTATCGACTCCCAGGGCCGCATTGTTTTTGACAGCAGCGATGATGCAGGAGATGCATCTGCGGAGGGCAGAGGAAGGCAAAGGAAAGGCGACACCATCGAGGAGGAAGAGGAGGAGGAGACACCAGAGCCAAGTTCGTTGCTAGACGACACTGCCAAGCTAGAGGACGACGAGGAAGATGCTGAGATTGACATCGCTTCCTTGGGGGCTAGATTCTTCCCAGACCTTGATCGCCTTGAGGAGCAAGATATTTGCCCCTCTCTGAAGAACTTCGACCTCGGCGATCCTTCTGGGTCGATGGACATTCCATTCCTGAAAGCACCTGACGATTGGCGTCAAGATCGTGAAAAGACTGCCGAAGCAGGTGAAATTGGCGATACTTCCGGCGTCTTCCTCGACGATGACAACCCAGCTGGGTTTGATGACGATGATGACGGACTGCTTGGCAACTTTGATATGCCCGATGCAGGTTTCGGTGAAGGTGGCGAGGCATGGGCTAGAGATGCTGCTATAGAGCCCCAACTTCGAGTCCATGATAATGGAATCAACGGCGAAGGGGAAGGAGCTGATGGCGAAGACGGAGCAGGAACCTTTGATCCGGAAAGTGGAGAATTCATTGTATCTCTCAACCGCTCAAAAGGCGGCATGGAAGGAGGCCACGAAGACATCCTGAGCTATTTCGACCAGGCCCTCCAAAAGAACTGGGCTGGCCCAGAGCATTGGCGTATAAGAAAGATCAAGGACTCCGCCAAGGCAGTTACTGCCCCCAAAGCTCGCAAGGAAAAGGAACCGTTCGAAATTGACTTTGTGTCAACACTGGACCAAAGCCTTGCCGAATCGATATATACGCCTGCCAGCTCCAACACCGTCATTTCCATGCCTAAGAAGGATTGGAAATCGAAGACCCGGAACCTCCTCCCCGACGACAAGCACTTCTCCTCAAAGCAGCTCTTACGCCTCTTCCTCAAGCCCAAAGCACAGATGGGCTCTCGTCGACCTGGGATTGGTAACAAGCTCGGCAGCTTTGGACAGGCTATTAAGAAGGAAGAGGATGTGCCTGAAGGCGAGATGGACGAAGCTTTCTGGGCACAGAAAGAAGACCCTATTATTGCTGGAGCCGACGAGGAGGCTCCAAAGGGCGACTATGACGCAAATTTCTTCCAGGACGATGGAATGCCAATGGGCGGTATGGATGATGACGATGAATTTGCTGATGCGAGAGACCACTTTTCACCAGGCCCAGATGGGAATGGTAACGAGGGAGGAATGGCTGGCATCAATAATCTCCTAGGCGGTGGAATGATGGGTAGTCAGGGGACTGAAGGAGAAGGCGCATTTGGAACGCAGCTTGTGACCCAGAGTCGAAGATTGCGGCCAGAATATGTGCAATATGCCCGTGTCGCTAAGAAAGTGGATGTTAGGCGGCTGAAGGAGGAGCTGTGGAAGGGTATGGGTGTCAAAGGCCTTCATTCGGTATGTTCAACCTTTCCCCTTGCATCTCAAAATCTAACTGTAAATAGGAGGCACCACCAGACGCATCAGGTCGACTGCCTACACCAGGACCCGAAACCGAGGAGAAACCGGACGAGGTTCTGCAGTTCACCAATGTGATGCAAAACCTGCAAACAGTATACCCAAAGCAGGCCATGAGCGACATCTCGACGAGCTACTGTTTCATTTGCCTGCTACATTTGGCGAATGAAAAGGGGCTTGTTATCGAGAAGCAAGAGGGTCTGGAAGAGCTGACAATTCGGAGGGATTATACGGCTGAGATCACTGTTGGTGGGGGTTGAGTGGCCTCAACGCTGAGGCCGATGCCGTTTATGTTGCAACGAATTTGATATGTCCATGGTTGCTTTGGGATGGAGTTTCGGGGGATACTATGGTTGTACAAAGGGTTGAGGTCGCAAGGATTGACTGGTAGGAAGGGGGCATTTTTGGTTTTAATGAAGCATGCGACATCTGTATTAAGGTTTAACTGATCCAATCACGTTGTGTGTGGTAGACCCCGAAATTGTTCTCAGGTGAGAAAATGTAAACAGAAATATCGCCACGTGACAAGTTTATAGTGTTTTCCCAGCCAATGTAATGTAATTGTAGAAGAAATAAACATGTCAAGTTATTGATAGAGAGGCGAGTAAGGTGGAAAGAGAGAAAACCACACCCACTTATGGCGTTCCCGTCCCAATATTGTGAGGTAACACCAAGAGCCAAGCCACGTGCTTCTTCATGGTAGCAGCTTCCCGCGATCTTCAACATTCGACTTGCCCCCCCCCCCCCAAAATAAATACCCCGACCTCACCAGCAGTGATCCCTCGCCCGAGTCCCCCCAATCTGGACCCTGTTGGCGGGCACCCACTGCAAGAAAGAAACAAATCGGATTAAATCAAGTTCCTCGATTTTTTTTCTTTCATGGGAACAAACGGAAATAATGACACCTCGGTTCCGCTGAGACCTTCTCTTTCCGAATTTGACCAAGCCGCTGAGGCAAGGAGGGAGAGAAAAAGAGCCCACGGACGCAAAAGAGGTACAACGACAAACGAAATTTCTAATCGTGTCCTGAGAGAGATTCACCTGGGAGGGGGGTTTTAAACTTTGTTCATCATCGGGTTTACCATCGTTCGTTCATCGATCAAGGTGGCGCTTCTTGTTATCAGCTCATTTTCGTGAGAGTCGACTCTTGAATTTCAACTTTTTTCAATGGCTTTGTCGCCGCTGAGCTAGGACGCCGATTAGTTGGAAGCTACAACTTGGGGGGCGGGTTGGTGAATTGGATAACTCGGCACTGCTTTGGCTGACTGAGGATAACTTCACCAAGTCAACTTCACGCCTTCACCGCTACATCCGCTGTTGTTCTCACATGATCAACTTGTCGCCGGCGTCGATATATACACATCAACACGCTCTCGCACCTCACCAAGCCAATACACCAAACCAAGACCCTCTCGCCCACAAGAAGGACAACCAGACGCCAACCCAAACATCACCACCACCACCGGGCCCAGCATCACCACCAAAATGGCCAACTCCCCAACACCAACCCCCGACTCCCCTTCCCCAACCTACCCCCAACCATACCCCCCAATACCCCCCTCCACCTCCCCCTCAACGCGGCGCATCCTAATCTGGCTTCACGAAGTCCACCTTGCCACCTCTCAGCACCCCACCCCCCCCCTCCCCGCCCCCCAAGGAACCTGGCGCCGTCTCGAGAAGCGGATCCGTGGGAAGCTCTGGACTGGGAAGGGCAGCGGCGGTGTCAAGTTTGGGAAATCGGGGAACGGGATTGGGATTGGGATTGGGGGTGGGAATTGGGCCGTGATGGATGAGGAGGACAGGGAGGGGACGAGGATGTATGCGTTGAGTGAGAAGGGGATGGAGGGGGGGAGGAAGGTGGTGGAGGAGTGGAGTTGGGATGTTGAGAGGGAGACGGAGAGTGAAGGGGGGGAGAGGAGGAGGGGAGATGAGAAGGAGGCGAGGTTGGAGAGGGCGGCGGAGTTGTTGGGGAGGCAGAAGGGGAGGGGGGAGGCTAATGGCGAGATGGGGGGTGGTTGTTTGAGTGTTTGAGTGTACTTTGAGCGGGTGGGGTGTATTGAGTTGGTATGATGGTGTTTGCTCTATTATGGGCAGGGAGTTTGGTCGGGTTAGGGGTGTAATAGTTGGGTTTGGATGGATTGGATGGATTGGGTGAAGGGTTAATAGAGGAGGAGTTCGCTGTACTCTAATACCATAATGATACCAGATTGTACTGGCGAGAGGAATCAAGTCACATTGCAATCACAATCATAGTCACGAGAACGAACAACATATTGCAAATGGCATGTGGTATATGTTTTGTGAATTTCATTGCCCACCCCACACCCACTCCTCCAGACGGGCTCCGATAAACACAAAAGGTAAAGTAACAGTTTGACAGACTACCCGCTATGGCAAACGCAACAAAGGTTGATTCAGGATAGTTCCCAGCAGGATTGAAGTATCGAAGATACCCGTCCCCGCTGAGCACCACCATTCATCAAAGCAATCCCCTGGGCAGATTATAACCATCCATTTGTGTGAGTTACCGCATCCGAAATCTCATCAAAGGACGCCGAAAGGAGTTTCCGGAAGAGCCGTCGCCTTTTCCATCGACAAAAACCCGCGTTGTTGGTGTGAGAGAAACCGTGTTAAACAGGGCAAAACAAAAATAACATTTCGCAAAGGGGCAGGGAAGTGGGGGGGGACGTTGGGCAGAGAGAGGGAAAAAGGAGAAAAACCATGATATCAAGGATCGCAGGATGGTGTATTCGCAAATCGCATGTATTTCGTACGTTCGCAGCAAACGCCCCCCGCCGCCTCAGATCCGCATCAAATGCTCGCGCTGACTAGATTAAGACACTGATGACGGACTGTGTGCAGGGGGGAAGTTGCGGAACGGGGCCTCGTGAGACGACAAGATTTAAGACTCAGCAGCTGGGGCAGTCTCGGTGGCGACCGCCTCAGCCTCCTTGGGGGCCTCGGCGGCGGCCTCAGGTGCCTTCTCGGCCTCCTTTGCCTCGGCGGCTGGTGCGGCCTCGGCCTCGCCGCTGTCGGAGGAGGTCCACAGCGTCAGGTTGTCGCGGAGGAGCTGCATGATCAGGGTGCTGTCGCGGTAGGACTCCTCGGAGAGAGAGTCGAGCTCGGCGATGGCGTCGTCGAAGGCCTGCTTGGCCAGGTGGCACGCGCGGTCGGGCGAGTTCAGGATCTCGTAGTAGAAGACCGAGAAGTTGAGGGCGAGACCCAGGCGGATGGGGTGGGTGGGGGTGAGCTCAGTCTGGGCAACGTCGGTGGCGTTCTATGGGAGATGTTAGTTTCAGATCGTGTCTGTACGAGTATGGGAACCGTACCTTGTAAGCCTCGTGTGCGGCAGTGGCAGCACCCTTGCGCTTCTCTCCCGAGGCGAACTCGGCCAGGTAGCGGTGGTAATCACCCTTCCTATAAAACAAAACAGTCAGAATCGGATCGTGCGGGGTGTATATAACACAAGATTGGCGATAACGTACATCTTGTGGTAGAAGACCTTGGACTCTCCGGACTCGGCCTTGGGGATCAAGGACTCATCAAGGACGTCAAGGACATCCTGGCAGACCTTCTCGAGCTCGGTCTCGATCTTCTGGCGGTAATCGCGGATGGTGGAAACGTGCTTCTCGGTTCCCTTGGACTCCTCCTTCTGCTCGATCGAGGAGATGATGCGCCACGAGGCACGTCTGGTACCCACGACGTTCTTGTAGGCAACGGACAGAAGGTTGCGCTCGTCAACGCTGAGCTCTCCACCAAGCTATCGCACAAACACGTCAGTCGATGTTCAGATCCAACCTGGGGCGAACCCCCAGCGACACCCAAGAACTGAGCCTCATACCTTGGCGACCTCCTTCATGTATGTAACCATCTCATCGTATCTCTCAGCCTGCTCGCACAGCCTCGCGAGGAATGTCTTGCTAAAGGTCGCACAGAGATGTTAGCGGACTGATCTGTGCACAGTAATACCACGCCCATCCGGTGCGGTGTCGTTATTTGTGTTTGGATATTGCAAACAAGATCACTTTCGGGCGCATGTTTGGGGTGTAGTTTCATACCTTTCGCGCTGTCACGGAAAGTACAGGTCAGCATTCTGATCAAGAGGATGATATTGAGGAGGTATGAGAGGGGTCGACGCGGTACATGAGGCTGTCTATTGTGCTGAGACACCGGCCTTGACCTGACGTGATGACGTGTAGTGGGTAGGAGGAAGAACTTACTTCGGTGGCCATGGTTGCGATGAAGGTGTTTATGTGATGTGAGGTTGGTAGATGTGAAGAGGAAGTATTGAAATTGCAGAATGCGCGTGATTCAGGATGGTAGTAAGTAATGGAAGTTTGATGTGGAAGTTGTAAGAAGTTGGCGGGCTGAGATTGAATGAGGTTCCGGGGCAGCGATGGTGCGAGGTGGTCCTAAGCGAATGAGTTGAGAGAGCCCAGATTGAGTGGTGGGTGAGTGGTGATGCGAGAGGGGTGTGGTGGTGGGAACTTTTTAGAGTGGGAAAGTTAGGGGAAGCATAAACAACGACGCGGGCAGGCTGATTAGACTATTGAGGACTATTGAGGACTATTAAAGGGTAATAAAGAGTAATAAAGAGTATTATTGGAGGGGCAGTGGACTACTTTTGGGGAGTTTAGGGAGTTAATGAGGCGAATAAACTGGACGCGGCGACGCCCTATTAGATGGACAAAGAGTGACTTTTGTTAGGGGATGCTGCGTATACTATAGTAGTCTAATAGCTGGTGTATCCACGTCTCTTATGTCATTACAGTGTACCAACTCAGTGAAGCCAACCACAGTCCTCTACAGCCGTATACATAACCTCCACCTCACTACTTTGTTGTTGTTGTTGTTATTGTTGTTGTCTGGTGGGCGTCTTATATAATCTAATATATTTACACAGCCTCACAACCATCGACAGCCACCAAAATCACAAGGCAGATAAGACAAAAGAGAGTTAAGCGACGGCGACAGACACGCAGCAACTTGTTTACTTCACAAATGAATTTCACATGCATGTTTCCACAGTTGCAGATCGTGTAATAGGCGGAGGCTACGAGGCATATATATATGTATGTACGTATGTATGTTGAGCATCTCATAAAGCGTAAATATCTCTCACTGTAGAAAAACAGATACCGTCCACAGCACACCGGTCAGCGGCGACGGCGTCAGTCTCTTCCCTTGTGAGAGAGAGCACCGCCGAAAGTCGAAGACGAATACATCGTATG
Organism: Pseudogymnoascus verrucosus; assembly: GCF_001662655.1. Taxonomy (NCBI): domain Eukaryota; kingdom Fungi; phylum Ascomycota; class Leotiomycetes; order Thelebolales; family Thelebolaceae; genus Pseudogymnoascus; species Pseudogymnoascus verrucosus. The sequence goes on from NW_017263700.1 coordinate 127,376, forward strand.
ATGCCCGCAGATCCCCACATAATTGGCTTGAAAATATGCCAACTATCAGGAGACAGTTGTTTACCATAAGTGAGTGGAGATTTGAGCACAGATAGGTACCAGTAATTTGTATGTGTGGTACGCGCCGAGTAGAGTACCCCTCTTTCACGGCTACGAGCCGGCCAGTCCGCTGAGGGAGGGACTACATACAAACTGCTTACAGTAAGTACTTGAGATGTTGGATAGTTGATGTTGGATCCCTATCCAGTTTTATTCAAGCCCTTTTTCCCAGGATGATACGGGATCTGTACTCTGCTGCATGAAGTACTGCACGAAGTATGCACTATTAACATCCTTAACACCATCAGCACCATCAGCACCATCAAACACCACTCATATCCGAGAATAGAAATATTCCATGGGTTTCGGGTGGCCAAAGGTGGCGGGCGGCTGCCTGGAAGTGGGATCGATCCTGATACTCTAGTATGCTATGCGCTGGTATGCGCTCTGTGGAGGGGGAATTCCCTCACTCACTGGTGCCGGCCTCACGTAAAAAATGAGGCGCACGCACTCTCGAATTGGGCCGCCGCCACCACGCCCTAAAACACATGCTGCATATTTGCCGCGTCGTTCTCAAATAGCCTCAGTCCTTGGCTGAAGAGGGATAGAGTGCATGCTGTACTGTACTGTACAAAGTATGGAGAAGATCCCTCTCTCGCTCGTCATCGAATGCTGGCTGTCGATGGGAAAAGGAAGGGCCTTGGGATGGCCCCGGCGGAGGACTAGCTGGTTGCTGGTGGAGCATAGGGTACTCTACTCGATCTACTCTATCTACTCTACTATTCTTAGACAAGTGTAATATGAAGGAGATGAATATAAATTACTATAAGGCTGTCCATACTGTTATATCATATAACAATAACTGTGGTTAAAATCCAAAGCCTGTATTTCCGTGGAATTCTCCTCTCCACTCCCCTCCCCTCTCAACTCCTTAGCTACCAAACACTAGTTAGTCACATGACTAACTTCTCCAAAAAAAAAAGCCGAGCCAAAATAAACTTGGCCGGTCCAAACCGCCGGCGCTGCTAGTGATCCCGGTTCGCGTGTGGAGGAACGTTGAACTACCGTAGAACCGCAACGTGTTGTTATCGAGGAACATTTTCTAAGCTATTGTAAGCAGCCCGGACGTTCCTGTAAATCTGGCCATTCCTTCCCGTTCCTGATTCCCTAGAGAAATCCCACCGTCAACAACTGTAGAGAACTCTCATTGACACATCTACGCTTTCGTACATGATTGCTTTGATTTAATTCAACGTCCGTGACGTTGCTGCTACTGCTGCCCCTGGCTCGATAAGAATTTCATCCACCAGACTTTGGACTACCGACCCCCACGCCATGGAGAACGCATTCGCCCAGTCTACGGGACAGGTTCTCAAGCATTTTTCTGTGCAGGAGCATAAGGGACTCGATGATGCGCAGGTAATTGCGTCCAGAGCGAAATACGGGAGCAATGGTAAGTTTCCCTGACCTGGATATAATGGTTCAGACCAGTTGTTGACGTTGTACATAGCTATTCCCGAGGAACCCCCGACCCCGGTTTGGGAGCTTATTCTAGAGCAATTCAAAGACCAGCTCGTCATTATCCTTCTCGGTTCCGCTGCTGTATCATTTATCCTCGCCCTTTTGGAAGATGGAGGTGGCTGGACAGCTTTTGTGGACCCCGCAGTCGTCAGTGTATTATTCCAGTGGCTGCTTAACAATTGCTAACATTCTTGAAGATCCTCACTATCCTTATCCTAAACGCCGTCGTCGGTGTCTCCCAAGAGAGCAGCGCCGAAAAAGCCATTGCTGCACTACAAGAATACTCTGCGAACGAAGCTAAGGTTGTCCGAAATGGCCATGTTGCTCGCGTCAAGGCGGACGAGCTGGTTCCCGGAGACATCATCACAATCGCCGTTGGAGACAGGATACCTGCAGACTGCAGAGTCATCGCCATCCAGAGCAACAGCTTTTCCGTGGACCAAGCTATCCTGACTGGAGAAAGTGAGAGCGTGGGCAAGGATGTTACGGCTGTCAAGGTGGAGAATGCTGTCAAGCAGGATCAAATCAACATGCTCTTCTCTGGAACAACTGTTGTCACTGGCCACGCTACCGCAGTCGTTGTTTTGACCGGCCTGTCGACCGCCATCGGAGACATCCACGAGAGCATCACCGCACAGATTTCCGCACCTACACCATTGAAGGAGAAGCTCAATGATTTTGGAGACTCGCTGGCAAAGGTTATTACCGTCATCTGTATCCTTGTTTGGGCTATCAATATCCGCCACTTCAACGACCCCTCGCATGGTGGCTGGACCAAGGGTGCCATCTACTACCTGAAGATTGCCGTATCCCTGGGAGTTGCAGCAATTCCCGAAGGTCTCGCCGTTGTTATCACCACCTGTTTGGCCCTTGGAACCCGCAAGATGGCTGCCAAGAACGCTGTTGTCCGCAGTCTCCCATCCGTCGAGACTCTCGGTAGCTGCAGCGTCATCTGCTCCGACAAGACCGGTACTCTGACCACCAACCAGATGAGCGTCAACAAATTAGTCTATCTGAATGAATCCGGCAGCGACCTCGAGGAGTTTGACGTTGAAGGCACGACTTTCTCCCCAGAGGGTAAAGTCCGTTTCCAGGGGACTCAGGTTACTGACCTTGCTGCCACATCCTACACCGTGGAGCAAATCGCTGAAATATCTGCTTTGTGTAACGATGCTCAACTCGCACTGGACGACAAGACTGGCATCTACTCTAGCGTCGGTGAGCCCACCGAGGGCGCTCTTCGTGTTCTGGTCGAGAAGATTGGCACCCCAGAGTCCTCAAAGAAGGCCCAAAACGGAAACTCCGCACTCGCAGACCCGCTCAGCAAGTCCAGCTCCTGGTATGAACGCAGAGCTCCTCGTTTGGCAACATATGAATTCTCGAGAGACCGCAAGAGTATGTCTGTCCTTGTGGGCGACAAGAACTCTCAGCGTCTGTTGGTTAAGGGAGCCCCTGAGGCTATCATCGAACGTTGCACCCATGCCGTCCTTGGCGCTAATGGCAAGAAGGTCAAGTTGACTAAGAAACTCTCTGAGCTACTCCTGAAAGAGGTTGTTGACTATGGTAACCGTGGACTTCGCGTCATTGCTCTCGCAAGCGTTGAAGATGTCGAATCGAACCCGCTTCTCAAGAAGGCCAAGACTACCGAAGATTATCTCAAGCTCGAGCAAAACCTGACTCTCGTTGGACTCGTTGGCATGTTGGACCCCCCGCGACCAGAGGTTGCTGGCTCGATCAAGAAGTGCAAGGAAGCTGGTATCAGAGTCATTGTCATCACTGGAGATAACCGCAACACTGCTGAGACCATCTGCCGTCAAATTGGCGTCTTTGGCCCTCACGAGGACCTGACTGGAAAGAGCTACTCTGGACACGAATTCGAGAAGCTTAGCGAAAGCGAACAACTGGAGGCTGTTAACAGGGCTTCATTGTTCTCCCGTGTTGAACCAACCCACAAGCTAAAGCTCGTCGAGCTCCTCCAAGCTCATGGCGAGGTTGTGGCAATGACTGGCGATGGTGTCAATGATGCCCCAGCTCTCAAGAAATCTGATATCGGTGTTGCCATGGGATCCGGAACTGACGTCGCCAAATTGGCTTCCGACATGGTCTTGGCCGACGACAACTTTGCAACCATCGAGGTGGCCATCGAGGAGGGCCGTTCGATCTACAACAACACCCAGCAATTCATCCGCTATCTCATCTCGTCCAACATCGGCGAGGTCGTGTCCATCTTCCTGACCGCCGCCATCGGCATGCCCGAAGCCCTGATCCCCGTCCAGCTCCTCTGGGTCAACCTCGTCACCGACGGCCTCCCCGCCACCGCCCTCTCCTTCAACCCCCCCGACCACGACATCATGAAGCGCAAGCCCCGCCGCCGCAACGAGCCGCTCATCAGCGGCTGGCTCTTCTTCCGCTACATGGTGATCGGGATCTACGTCGGGCTCGCCACCGTCGCCGGCTACGCCTGGTGGTTCATGTATAACCCTGAGGGCCCGCAGATCAGCTTCTACCAGCTCACGCACTTCCACCAGTGCTCGGAGAAGTTCGCGGATCTGGGATGCCAGATGTTCTCGAATGATATGGCCAAGTCCGCATCTACTGTCTCGTTGTCGATCTTGGTCGTCATTGAGATGCTCAATGCTATGAATGCCTTGTCGTCGAGCGAGTCGCTGCTTACCCTCCCGCTGTGGGAGAATATGATGCTCGTTTATGCGATTGCGTTGTCGATGGCTCTGCATTTTGCGCTGCTGTATACGCCGTTCTTGCAGACGCTGTTTTCGATTCTGCCGTTGAATATGAATGAGTGGTATGCTGTCTTGGCTATTAGTGCGCCTGTTATGTAAGTTATAATACCCCTTGATGAAGTAGAATGTTGCTGACTTTAATGTAGCTTGATTGATGAGGTGTTGAAATTTGCTGAGAGGCAGATTTATATTGAGACGAGCTACGCTGAGCCAAAACCGAAGAAGGAGTAGAATAATATATAGGGGACAATGTGTACATTGTATCATCATCATTTTGCATAGTAGACATAGATTTAAATGCACAACGTATCAAGCAAGTCCAGGTGGTCCCAATGCACAAAGTATCAAGAAAGTTCGAATGGTCCCAATGCACAACGTATCAAGCAAGTTTGAGCAGTCCCAATGCACAACGTATCAAGCAAAAGTTCAAGTAGTCCCAAGAAAAGCAATTGATGTTAAAAGTCTCCTTCGTTTCCACCTGACGCCGATCTGCCATGTATTGACCAGAAACGCTGTTATCTAATTGTACACTCAAAATGAGCACTTCCAGAATTTCCATGCTCCGTACTTCTTCTTCTGCTTTGCCCATCCACATCCCCAAACCCCGTCTAATCTTGTCTACCCTTCAGTAACCTCTTCGTCACCTTGTCCTTCTCGATGATGTATACGTGTGCTCCCCATCCAGACAACGCATCTCTATCCACCGCATTCAACAACGCCTGCGAAATCGTCTCGAAAAGGTCCTCTGGCTCCTATACCACTCATTAGCACAAATCCATCCCCTCTCCCATCTCCCACCATCACATTTCAAACATACCAAATCCGGCTCCCACAGCCCCTCACAAGTACCAAACAGCTGATCGCTCGCCGTACCCGCCACGATAAAATCTTTCGCAAAATCAATACACCCAATACTATCAAAGCCGCAAATAAACGGCTTCCCCGTCTTGGGATCCAGTCCCGCCACCACGGGGCTCACGAAGAACGGCCCAAAGCGCTTCTCGTACAGCGACGAGCTGACGAGGTTCGCGAACGTCGAGGGCGCGATGTTGCGTTCCTCGCGCAGACGGTACATGTTCACCTTGTACCGGAAGAGATCGGAGACCGTGGCGACGTCGGTGGCAAGACCGGTCAGCCCCAGGTAGACGTCGCCGTAGTTGAAGACTTTGGGGAAGTTGTTGGAGACGGTTAGGGATTGGAGACCGAGACGAAGGTCGCACGCGATCGCGACGCAGTCTTTGCCGACCATGGCGACGCAGGCTCCGCCATCTGGGGGGAGGTTAGAAGGGGGGGATTGGGAGGGGGGTGGATGGGGGTGGAGGACGCACTGATGGAGAATGGGGAGCTCTGGGGATGAGGTTAGTGAGTGGTTTGCAAGGTGGTTGGTTGGGGAGGTGGTGGTTTGGTTTGGTTTGGCTTACCATGACTTTGGATGTGTTGGCTTCACAGTGTCTGGGGTGTGTTTATATCGGTGTATTGAGTTGAGGGTCCTTGGAATCGTTCGTCGTGATGTTTTTTTGGTCTATGTGTTGGTGGTTTGGCTGGCTGGGCTTATGGACGGATTCGCAAGGTAGACACGGCTACGCGTAGTTAACTGAGCTTGAGCTGCGGCGGTGGACGCTTGAGCTTGGACGGCGAGCCTCACCCCAAAAACGCTCGGACCACAATTAGGTGGATGGTTACGTTTACTGTAGGTGTTGCAATGGCCTAGAGGCAACATTTCCTTTGTACGGATCTGGAATTTCCTTTTCTACTTTGGTAAACTAAACTACGAGTTCACTTTTGTTACTACTTCCCAGTCTCGTTATTTCATATTGCTTGACAATATTGCGCGCTCGAATACCGACGTCAACTACGAGTTCTGTGGTGATTCGCGGTTTGGAGGGTTCATTGAATCACCCCGCGATGATTGCTTGATAATAAGAATATCAGCGAATCCTACGGAAATCACCCACCACAAGACGCCACGAAACTCTCTCGCCTCTCACGGATTTGTATATACGAAGTCTGCTTGATTCTACAGCATCTATATTTGCCTTAGCCCTTGAAAAGGCCCCAAACAGCCTACCCATTCTACAGGACAGGACGTAGATTACCCAGGTCCGAGAGACAGCTTCGCAGCCATGGTAGCCCATGTTGTGGTGACGGATACTGGCCTTCAACGGTATCAGATTAAGGTGGCCCCCGAGACGCACATGAGCGATGTCCGAAATCAGGCTTGTACAAGGTCCAAGTTCGACCCCAGCAACTACGGGTTGAAGTAAGTTGGACCCCATTTCGCATGATAGCTACAAGTCGCTAACTATATTCAAGGCATAATAACAAGGCAGTTGACCTCTCCCGAACATTCCGACAATCGGGCCTCTCCTCCGGTGCAAAACTCGAGCTCGTCGTTGCCTCAAAATCCCCCTCGGCCGTCGCAGTTGCATTACAACTCCCCGATGGGACTCGTCTCACGGATCGATTCCCAAGCAACACCACCCTCTGGCTGATCTTGAGGAAGTTCGAGGCGAGCGATACCAAGAACCTCAACTTCACGGCTAGGAGCATAGCTGATACGGAGGCGCGCTCGAGCGGGAAGATCTTCTATGAGATGCCGGTGCTGAATGTTATGAATAGGGAGTTTGGCACGTTTGTGGACTTGCAGAAGACTTTGTCGCAGATAGGGATTAGCAGCGGATCGATTTTATTGCGTTTAAGCTACCGACAGACGGAGACGCCGTTGGAGGTGGCGACGGCAGAGATAGGACAGTACTTTAAGGAAGTTGAGGAAGCTGGTCAGGGTACTGGGGCGACACCTTCGACGGAAACAGCTACTCCTGTCGAGGATGGTACCATCACCGATCAAATCGCCAAGGTCCAAGAACCTGGCCTGCAATCACCGTCGTCGCAGACGTCGAGTTCGATGTCAGGCGTGGTAAAACCAACAGAGACCCCGGCGTCTGATGAGGGTATTGCTGGGCCAGGAGAGCGTATGATTTCGGTCTTCTCTGCTCCTACGTCAGCCGTCCCTCGAGCAGCCCAACAAGAGTACAACGACTCCGACTACGAGCCCAGCGTAGCTGATGCCAAGTTGCACCAGTCTCGCCTCCTAAATAGGACACAAAACAAGAGACTCCTATCAGATGCAGAGCAGGAAGCTCTACAGCGAGAGAGGGAGGCAAAGAAATCTTCGGTTGTGGAAACAAGGGTCAAAGTCCGATTCCCTGATCAAACAACTGTCCAATTCCCCGTCAATGCCTCGGAAACGGGGGCAAAGATGCTCGAGTTTGTTAGGGGTCTCATCGTTGCAGGGGACCAGCCATTCTCCTTGATATATAAGGACTCGAAAGGACAGATCCATAATGTGCCTGATAGCAGCACAGCGCGTCTGATTAAGGATTTGGGATTCGAGGGGCCGACACTGGTCACATTCACGTGGAAGGATGAGGCGAGTGAGGATGCGAGGAAGTGGCCGATACTCCAGCAGAAGTATGCTACCCAAGCAAAGCCCGTGCAAGTACCAGAAATTCCAAAGGCACAGGGGGGTGGAGGCGGTGTTGCTCCAAAGGCTAAGGAGGAGAAGAAGGCTGGTAGTGGAAAGTCTACGGAAGACAAGCTCAAGGGCTTCCTCAAAGGGTTGAGCAAGAAGTGAACGGGCAGTAGAACGGATGGTTGTACCACGGCGCTTTGAAGGAATTGCATTGGTATTAGTTAAGAGGCTCATAGCGAGGCGTTTCAGAGGTATATAATTTTAGTATGAGTTGAAATGTCACAATTCACTTGAGCGTCAACCATAGAAGTCCTGCACCATAAAAGTCCTGCAGATTGGTATCAAGTTGTGATTCATTGCCCGAAACCTCGGTCGAGTTGCCAGCTATATATTTGTCCGGCTTTTTACTCTCGCAGAGATTTTCATCCAGCCATGCATTGGCGCCCATTGTACACCATCACTCCCTGTCCCAAAACTTGCCCAAACGCACCATGATGCATTTAGTGAGCGGTACGGCGGGACTCGGCGATGACACCCTGGAGCTCATCAACCTTGGCCTTAGCACGGCCGAAGGTACCAAGACGCTTCTTTGCCAGCTTACGGGCACGCTTGTCCTTGCTGTTGCGGAGGAGTTCGATAACGCGGCGCTCGTATGGGGCGAGGCTAGAAGAAAACTGTTAGAAAACGGATTCGGCGGTCAATGGAACGGCGGCGTCGCATACCCAGAAACCTCCTTGACGATCTCGCGGACGAAAGCGGTGCGCTTGCTCAAGTGACCCTTGGTCTTCGATGGCTTCGCGCGGACAGCACGACGCTCGGTTTTCTAATTCGCAGAATGATATGTTAGCCAGGTCGGTCCATCGCCTTCCTGATTCAGAAAGGGATCCTCCAAGAGGTGAGACGTACGTGGCCCTTGTTAGGTCCGACGGCAATGCCGCTGCGTGGGGTCTCTCTGGCCATCTTGACGGAAGGTATGTCGAGATGCTGTGGTCGATGTTGTCGTGGATGGGTCGTGAGGCTTCGGCGAAAAGTTCGAGAAAGCGAATTTACGACTGTTGTGCGCTCGCTTGGTGATGTGTGGGTCACGTGTTGACTTGGCTGGGTGGTCCGTGCAGTTTCGACCAATTAGCGGGGGTTGCCGGTGCATGAAGCCACGATGGGGCAGAAAAGTTTAAATGTGGCTCACCGCCTACCATGGAGGGGTACCTTGACTGCGACATCAGGGCCTCCGTTTACTTTTCGAGGGAAGCATACTCGGAATCTATCTGTTTTTAGTCCGCGTCTCAGTCTGTCTTCAAGTCATTGGGTTGGCTTTTAATACTATCTAAATTTTCCATTTATTGTTCCTCTAGAACCCGCAATGTCTGCACTTCAGGCTATCAAGTACACGCGGGGCAAGTTGGAGGTGCTCGACCAGCTGAGATTGCCACATGAGTCTGTCTATGATGACGTCTCAACATGTGAACAGGCTTTCGATTGTATCAAGTCCATGCGTGTTAGAGGTATTTGAAGAATCTGCGATTGTAAATATCCATACTGATTGTATTAGGTGCACCGGCAATTGCAATTGTAGCCGCTCTTGCATTGGCAGTTGAGTTGGCGAACGCCGACCTCAGTAAGTCTCCTAGCTCCGTCTATATTCCTCTACTTACCTGCTATAGATCAATCTTCCGTCGATGGGCAGTTGAAATATGTTCACGACAAGCTGGACTACCTTATGGGGAGTAGGCCAACTGCTGTTGACCTCTCAAACGCCATCAGGCTCCTGAAGATGACGGTCAACGCAGCGGCAATTGCGGAAGCAGATCGCACTTCGAACAGGACTGCACAGCCAGATGCTGCCGTGATCAGGGAAGCATACATCAAAGCCGCGGAGAAGATTCTCGAGGATGACCTTCAAACAAACCTGGCTATCGGCAGGTATGGTGCCGAGTATCTCAGACGCCAGCAACTCCCCGTCCTATCGCCCGAAAACGACGCCGACGACCTCCGCTACTTCACTACCAGCCCCCCCGGAACCCAAGGAGCTCCCGACCGTACCTACAGAAAGCTCAGCGTCCTAACCCACTGCAACACCGGCTCACTCGCCACCTCCGGCCACGGCACAGCCCTCGGTATAATCCGCAGCCTCCACAAGATGAACTACCTCGACCACGCCTACTGCACCGAAACCCGGCCCTACAACCAAGGCGCGCGCCTCACGGCCTTTGAGCTCGTCTACGAGAAGATTCCCTCCACCCTCATCACCGACTCCATGGCCGGCGCCCTCTTCGCGCGCCTCAAGACCGAGAAGAACATCTCCGCCGTCATCGTAGGCGCCGACCGCGTCGCCCGCAACGGCGACACCGCTAACAAGATCGGCACCTACTCCCTCGCCGTCCTCGCCAAGTTTCACGGCATAAAATTCATCGTCGCAGCTCCCACAACCAGCATCGATCTCGAGACCGTCACGGGATCCGATATCGTCATCGAGAATCGCCCGCAGAAGGAACTCACCCAGATCAGCGGTGCGGTGGTCGATAAGGAGGGGAATGTCGATGTTAGTGATACGCGCCGCGTCGCTGTCGCGCATCAGGGGATTGATGTGTGGAATCCGTCGTTTGATGTCACGCCCCATGCGTTGATTGATGCGATTATCACCGAGAAGGGGGAGGTGGTCAGGTCGGCGAATGGGACGTTTAGCTTTCAGCATATTATGCCGGCGAGGTGGAAGCAGCAGGTTGAGAAGACGGAGTCGGTTGAGGTGGCGGCGTTGTCGGGCAAGGCGTCGGTGGCGGATTCGGAGGAGGGGACGCAGTTTAAGCTGGAGCTTGTTTGAGGGTGGTGTGGTGGCTGTAGAAGGAGGTGGGATCAACTATGTGGTGTTTTGGGGTTGGGGCGGGGAGTCAGGACTTCAACATTCATGACTGATGAGGTAGAATCAGGGGTTAAATGGCGAATAGCGTATTATGCTTTAGGTGGTAGACAGATAGACTACTTAATTTCAGGATCTTCCTTGTGCGAGGTTATAAATAAAAATATTTATTGATTAATACCCACCAGCAATATCTAGCAAAGCTGACGAGCTTTCTATTCTTCAGTGCTCGTTCTAGAGCCTGGTACACAAATACACCCCTACTCAAACAACCCCCCTGAATTACAATCCAACAGTAAAATCCAGAATACGCCACTTCAACCGGAGGATCCAAACACCATGCCACGCTATGCAGAAAAACAAAAGCAACACTCAATCACACCACGCCAGACTCTCCCCACTAAGAATGCTCTTCAGGATCACCGCACCCACTCCCCCCTCAACCGCCCTCTCAATCTCCTGCTCCCCCACACAACTCCCCACCCTCTTCTCATCACCACTTCCAACCCCTCCCCCAAACCCAACCTTCCTCCCCCTCTTCGTCGGGGTATTCGCCATCACAAAACTCCCAGTCCGGCCATCCACTCCACTAACAAGCGAGAGCGTCTCCAGGCTTCCCACCACGTCGCGGAACTCCGTCGAGGTGAGAGGCTGCAGCACTGAATCCGCGCAGCAGAGGTGGCAGTACGTGTCGTAGAGTTGCTTGATAGTCGGCGCTGCGTTGGCTAGCTTGGAGGGCGTGGCCATGATGTTTGCAGCTGCGGCGCGCTTGCGGCGCTCGAGGGCGACGAGGGCGCAGAGCGCGGCTTTCTGTTGCAGGTTCAGCGTCTTGAGGCGCGTAGAGACGCCGTTAGAGAAGGCAGCTGCGGTGACTTTGTTGAGGTGTGCGATGCTTGCTCGTGGGGCGGTCTCGACGGTCAGCTTGGCGAGAGAGTCTGCTATTAAACTCGATAGATGGCGGGGGCTTTTTGCTGGAGATGGCATGGCGACGGGTGAGGAGAGATTTGGGTTCTCGGCGAGGATTTTCTTGGATGGCGAGTCGGGAATGGGGACGAGCGAGGCTTGGTGCTTGGCTTTGGTCTCGGTCTCGATGAGGTCCACGGCGCGGCGGCAGATATCAAATGCTTTTCTGAGGTCGCCAGTTTGGGCGGAGACTTTGCGGGAGCATAGCTCTATGGCCGCTGGGTGTAAGAAAGGGATGAAGTCGGGTGTTGCGCTGCCAGCTGGGATGAGGCTTTTTAGGCGTGTGGTAATGATAGATTTGATTTGAGCAGCGGTATAGGGGAGGAAGGGAAGGAGATTGGGCTTCAGGTTGCGGGCCTTGAGGCGTGGGAGGAAGCGGTCGGTAAGATCCAGCGCGTTGGCAATGCCGACCAGGATGAGGTGGGATGAGGGCTGGAGGGCCCACTCGAAGAGCTTGTACATGCACTCCAGGTCGAGCGTGACAACATGGTCAATTTCGTCGAGTGTGATGAGATACATGGCGTTTGTCGGCTTGCGAGGTGCAAACATGCCTTGGAGAGTCTGCAGTTCCTCGCCTTCAATGACTTCGATTGGGCCGCACAGTGACTCCAGAAGGACGCAATATAGGTCCTTGGAAGATTTCATCGACATGCAGTTGACGTATGCCTTCTTGACCACTTCGTTTGCTGGTGTCTCGGCAATGACCTCGTTCACCATTGCGCTCTTGCCGGTGCCGGGAGGTCCGCTAACGTACGTGCAGCCACCGGTTGTTGTGCTGATGGAGGTATTGATGAAGCTGGAAAGCTCAAGGCGCTCCTCTTCCCGTCCAATAAGGCGGCCGGGATCGCTGCTACGCGTGAAAAGTTGACGCGCAACATTATAGATAGTTGAGGATGATCCAGATGGAGTAGATGGTGTTCGAGGAGTGCGAGGAGTTCCTGCTGTGCCCGTAACCGTGACACGGTGCCTTGGTGTAGTGGGTACCTGCTTCGAAAGTGCATCCCTATGCCGAGGGGTTTGTGGCGTCTTAACCTGGATAATCTTTGCGTTTTCATCTGCTTCAACAGACTTGACAGTGTTGAAGTGCTTTTTTATTTGCGTGGGCTGTAGGACAGCTCGCGTCGCTGCTCCATTGTGCTTGCCTGGCGACGATTTTAAGGATACATCCGAGCTGACACTGCGCGCCTTGGCCCGGGTCTGTCGCGGGGCGAATGGGTCGTCGTTCTCATCAGAGTATATCACGGTTGCTGCTTGCCTTTTCGGACGAGGAAGTGTCGCGGGAAGAGCTATGAAGCCGGTCAGTATGTTCATTGGGGGTGGTTAACGGGTCGTTCTTACCAGCTTCGACAGAGCTTCTCGTGCGCTTGCCCAATACTGAGGAAACCATGACTGAGGGTTGACGGCTGGTGAGAGGGAGATATTATAGAGGTGGCGGATCGGATGTTGAGGAAGTTATGACTGAGGTGTGAAGGAAGTTGAAGATGGTGGAGGACATAAGCTCCTTCTCTGCATACACGCGAAATACTGAGGTACTTGGTCTTAGCTGCGACGCGCTCGACGCGCCTGGACGCGTAAAGTGGTAATTGGCGTTTTAGCGCGGAACGCCAGTCGCCAGTCAGCCACCGCGAACTTCTTCACCTTGGGGATTCGCATCACGTGACTGCACTTTGTACCATCACATTGTTTACTTCGAGTCTGGTTTACTTTCTACTCCATATGTTCCGCCTCCTACATATATTTACAGTTTACAGTATTTTCTGTTTATATATTGTCATACGCATACATACTATGTCTGCCCAGTCTTTTCACTTCTAATCTCTAAATGAACGATCCCCTTCACCTCCAGGAGTACTCAACCTCCACCCGATGCCGATAATGTGACGAGATGCATCATCCTTGCACGCACATCAGCTCCGTATTCGATAACCGCCGCAATGGCCCCCAACCCGCACCAAGCCCACACTTCCTCGTCGATGCCCAGGCGCTTATGCTCCCAGGTGTTTCAATGCCCTATGCAGGGAGCCAGCCCTCGCCACCCCGCGGAGCCAGTTATGCTGCCAGGTTATGGTGGACACTGCGACCCTAGGTCTTGAATTGCCTGGTGAACAACCCCTCAGTGTCGTCAGCGGCCAGCGTCGTAAGCCTTTCATACACTTCTCTATCACACTGAACTCTTTGCGCTCGCACTTGCGCCTTGGATGCGTCAATTCGACAGCTCACCATCAGGCATTTTCCCATTTTGCACATCTTCATTTAATATCAAGTTACCTAGCATTTATAGCTCTTCAATAGCGGCAAAGCGATTCAATACTACTTCAATCCTTTTGGCTGAGCATCCGCAAGTGCTCCTATATTTTGCATTTACGCGCCGTCCTTCATGGGTGTGGCCGTGTAGCTTCAACCCCACTGGCTGAGCTGTAGCCGCCCAACCACGTCTCCAATCACCACCAAGAACTGACCCCTCCAGCCCTCAACCCTCAACTCCATGTAATGACTGTCCGCCCCCAAATCTGAACATATTTGAAAAAAGTCTACTCTGTTTCATCTCCTGCAATCTACAAACAGTGCGCGCCTGTCATCGCTGAGCTTCCTGCCCATCTTACCTTGTCGCGGGCCTCAACTTCGGTCGCAGAACGATTACTATACCTTCATTCTCCGTATTCCCGCATTACTCAGATACATCTCGGTCTGTTTTAGAATCGCACTGCCGCAGCTCAGTCTTTGTTTAATCGTGCGCCGTGCGTCTCTAGTGGCGCTGCTGTGAGAGCCGCAGTTCCCCGCCTTTCAGTAACAATGGCCGCTCGCCAGGGACACGGAGATGACGAGCTCTACCTTGAGAGTCCAAGTGGTGGCGGAGATAGTCCAACTATTGAGCCGTTGAGAATCAGCAAGCCGCCATCTACAAGCCCGCCTCGAGCTGGCTCGGCCGGTCCGAGTCACTACAATTACCCACCACCGCAGCCTTCGAAGCACTCTTTCCCCCTACCACCGGGAGCTTCGAGCTCTGCAGCACCTCTACCATATCCGGATGATGAAGGGACGTTTCAATATCCCCGACCAGCGGAACAAAAAGTCTATCGTGCTCCATACCCAGATGACGGCCGACAGAGCCAATCCCCGCATCAATCAACCACATCCCCGCCACTCAGAACAAACTCCAACGACCTATACGATACAACTCCGAGAATAGGGGCTAGTCCTACAGACAAGAGAGGGCCACGTTTGGCAGAGAGGCGAGGGACAGCCCCGAAACCACTCCCAGAGTCGCCGGGCCACGACGCCCCAGACAAAGAGGGACTATTCGCACGAGCACCCCAAAGGCCGGCCAACACAATGGCGGCACAGGGACAATCATACCCACAGAATGAGGGGCTCATTGCGCCCCAGCCTACAAAGCTCGATCGCTTCGACTCGACCGCCTCCACATCTACTACAAGAGCTTCAAGAGGGTCTCCAGCCCCACCAGAGACACCAATTGTAGGCCCAGGAGAGGCCGGTGGGAGTATTGAGGAGCGCTACGCCGCTGCAGGAATCTCTGGCACTGCTACTCTAAGCAGCCTCCAAGCTCAGAACGCTGCGGCGGCACAGCGTCGAAACCAATATGCGCCTCCGCCAGTGCCTCAGATGCCCATGTCGCCAGCATTCTCTCCAGCTCCGCAGCAGCCACAGCAACCTCAGCCACCCATGTCTCCAGCATTTTCTCCGGCTCCGCAGCAAAATCAAGCTCCGGCCCGTCCCTGGACACCGACGGAGTTACCAGCAGACCAATCTCACGGTGCGCCAACGGTATACCAGGGCGCAAACCAAGTCTCATCGCCGCCTCGTCCAGAGCAAGCTCGACAGGATTCTGGTGGCCGCGCATCTAAACCACCAAATGCGCTGGAGCAAGATTTCCAGCGAATGCATATGTCTGCTTCACCACCCCCGGCTTACTCTAGTGTCAGTCACGGAGGGCCGTCAAATGGCACTACAGCCCAAGGATATCCCAATGAAAAGGCTGGTGCAGCTGGTGCGGGGGCTGTTGCGGCGGCTGTTGCAGGAGCTGCTGCAGCCGCAACGGTGGCAGCAGCAGCAGCACCGAAAAAGACTGACTATGCTCAGCCGTTGGCATCTCCTGCTTTGCAGCACCCAGGACACCCAGCATTTGCAAATGATCCGAGACAAGAACAAAATACCCCAGTTCAGCAATTCGCGAACCCTGCGCCATTCACGGGCACAATAGGCCCAGCCTCTCCGCCTCCGATGCCTGAGGGATGGATTGCTCATCTGGACCAGAATTCTGGCCAGTACTACTATATCCACCTCGCAACTCAAGCTACGCAGTGGGAGTTCCCCAAGGGACCAACTCCTCTGAATCACGATGTCGCACCACTGTCTCCAACAGCCTCGACATATGGAAACCCGCTGATGTCACCAGGGCTCATGTCACCAGGCCTTAGCCAATTTGGAAAACAGCCATTGGGATCGCCTGGTCTGTTCCCGCCGCAGACACCAGGGTATGCGGAGAGCATAATGAGCAGCATGTCTCAGGCAACGACTGCTGGGGGGTTCAGCGGTCCACCTCCAAGTGCTGGTGTTGATATGTATAAGATTGCGCCGACGAATGGTGTATATTTCGGTCCTTACCTGAAATACATCAATATGGATATTGAAAGGGGGATATGGCTCGGATCTATCATGCTTGTTACCGACGGCCCGCAGCCACCAACGATCCATATTCACCAGAGTAATGATTTGTCTCCCAACCCCAGGCAGCTAAAGGCAAATTCGATATATACGCATCAGCGATGGGTTTTTTACCGATATGATGTTGATCTCCAGATGGGCGACGGGCCTGGAGACAAATGGACATATGCGATCACGTCGCACCTTGGATGCACGCGCTATGAGTTCCTCGTCGCCGGCCGCTACGAAACTAACTGGCGGTTCATCGCTCATTCTGGCAACGATTTTGCCATGAACACCAATGCAAACGAGCGCAGTCGCCTTGGAGGAATCGGGTTCATGTGGAAGGATATCTTACAGAAAAATGTGGAAACCGGCGGCTTCCATGTACAACTTGGTCTCGGTGATCAGATATACGGCGACAGATTATGGAAGGAGGTTCCGTTACTAAAGCAGTGGCTTGGTCTGCCTGGAAAGGAAGCTCGCAAGAACACTCCGTGGACAGCAAAGCACGAAGAAGATGTCTCGCATTCCTACTTCCACTATTATACTAGCCACTTTGACCAGCCATACCTGAGGGAAGCATTCGCCCAGATCCCGCATGTCCTAAGCATTGACGACCACGACATGTAAGTTTCTAGTCCCTCTTGCTTATTGCACACCTAACATTCCTAGTTTCGATGGCTTCGGCTCCTATCCTGAGTACATGCAGGGCTCTCATATGTTTAAGAACATCGGCCGCATTGGCATTGAGATGTACCTCCTCTTCCAGCACCACACAACCCTCGAGCTCCTGCGTAATGTCAATGACGATATTGATCTGTTTACTATTACTGGCAGCGGTTGGCACTTTGTCAAATACCTTGGCCCAGCCGTCGTCGTTATTGGGCCTGACGGCCGATCAGAGCGTACCCAGCAGCAGGTGATGGCAGGACCAACATACCAAGGGATCTTTCCAAAGGTAGCAACGCTGCCTCCGTCAGTCCAGCATTGTATCTGGATGGTCCCGGTGCCGATAGTGTACCCGCGCCTCGAAACAATGGAATCCCTTGCCAACACCGTCGCAACGGGAAAGAAAGCCGTGAACACCACCTACAATCTGTTGGGTAAGGTGACGAGCAGCGTTGCGGGTGTCGTGGGCGGCAAGGAAATCGTTTCAAGCGGGTTCTCGCAAGTCAAGAAGGCTGTTGGAAAGTCTGGCCTTATGGGCGGCGTACTAAACAGCTTTGGCGATATGGATATCACCGAGGAGCTGCGCGACATGTGGACGCACGACTCCAAGGATCTAGAGCGAACATACCTGATCCGCACGCTGCAAGGTATCGCACAACAGAAAGGCATCCGGATGACCTTTCTCTCTGGCGGTATGATCTCCCCCCATCCCATCTTTAACTCCATACTAACTCACCCAGACGTCAACTGCTGCGGCGCCGGCCTCCTCCACGACCCCAGCCACCCCAACGATCACAAAACAATGTACCAAGTAATTTCCTCCTCCATCGTCGCCGCTCCACCCGCAAACTACGTCCTCAAGATGCTGCACAACACCAAAGCGCTCTACGTCCCCGCCAACGGCCGCCGCTCCAACCACGCCGTCAGCGACACCAAGGAGGACATGATGGAGATCTTCCAGTCCGAGGTTAGCGGTGCGGCGCGCGAGCTCAAGCGCCTCATGGGTCGCCGCAACTACGTCGCGTTCGTGGCGTATGACCCGCATGATCTGAATATGGGGATGAGTCAGGCGGGGAGTGTGCACTCGGGCGGGCAGGGACTGAGTAAGTTGAGCTTGGCGGTGGATTATGTGGTGCAGGGTGATGGGGCATTTAATGCGCCGACGAAGTATGGGCCGGTCATTATTCCGAGCTTGGAGTTTGGACGCTGAGGGGGGAGGGGTGTGGGATAGATGGGGAAAGGGGGGGTTGATGTTGGGATGTGCGGCATTTGCGGTGTTTGTCATTTAGCGTTGATAGCCTTTTCTATATCTCTGTCATCTTATTTATATCTATCTATCTACTATTTTTGAGACAACTCTCATAGTTCTTTTTGCCCTCATAACTCCTCGAGTTATGCTCATCCCGAGAGTTTTCCAATTATCATTGTCCCGTCATGTCCTCGCCCCCTTTTCCACCCAACCTATTTATCCTATTAAGCTAAAGCATACTCCCCCGCTGAAGTCACAAATCAAAGAGCTCCTTGACCTGCTTGAAGCAGTCATCGGGGTCAGTGACGCTGTGTCCGATCGTGCGTGGGTCCTCGTAGATCTCGTAGTCGTTTCCGCCCTTGTACGTCTTGTCGCCAAAGAAGTGGATGGTGGTGTACTCGATGCCATCGGGCTTCTTGGCATCGGCCTCGAGGTGCCCAAGGCAGTAGGTCTTGTCCCAGCCGGTGGGGAAGACATCGAACGAGATTTGGCCGCCAATCGAGTAGCTGTTTTGCAGTTGTTAGTGTTTGGTCGTCCAAAGCGCAACTTGAGACGGGCTTACGTCAAGTCAATATCCGCAAACTTCTCGCGCAGGACGTTCACAAACGTCTCGCGAATCTTATTCTTCAGATCATACTTCTGGTACTCATTCCTCTCCTCCGTACTCGCATTACGCCCAATAGGGCTAACATTGATCATCCCATTCCTGAACTCGACAAACGTGCCCCTCTTAATCGGAATATCCAGATCCGCGATATAATGCAAGATGAACTTGACCAGCTCCTTATACCTATCCTCGCCGATCCAATTGATGAAGCTCTGGCTCGGCAGCAGCGAGCCCAGCTTGTACGCCGTCAACCCGTTCTCGGGGAAGCAGAAGTCGAAGCGCGTTGTGACGCTCAGAGATGCAGTGCCGAGCTGCTCTTGCTGCTTCACGAAGTCGGAGCCGCCGACGTAGCCGATGGCGACTTTTTGGCGCAGGTCGGCGAGCATTTGGATCATCTCGGGGGTGCCGGCCTGGAGGGGGGTTAGTTGGGGGGTATTGGGGGCGGTTGGCGGTGAGGGGGGGGCTTACTGCGCGCGCGGGGGTGAGGGTGTTGTCGACATCGAAGAGGACGATTGTGTTCTTGATGGGGCGCTCGTTGAGCGGGGGGTAGGTGACTGGTTCGGCCATTTTGAGGGTTTGGAGGGGGTATCGAGGGTAGGAAGGGAGTAATTGTTTGGGGGGAGGTAATGGGAGACTGGGAGAGTATAAACGTGGAGGTGTCCCCTCTCCAAGAAGGCGGTATAGGTGGGGGGGAACTATTTCGGGAGCTAAGAGAGGGGTGGTTCGTTCGATAGCCAGTCTATCTGCCCAGCTTAAGCGAGCGTGGATGAGGGGTAATTTGGGCGACAAATACGACTGCAAACAGTCAGGGGCTGGGATTTATTTTACTTGGGGATAGGGTACTTGTTTCTGAGCTATTCGAGTATAAGAATTATTATAAATTTATGGTGACGATATGTGTATATTTTTGTTGTCAAGACGGCAATGTATTATCAATTTTTTTCATTTCTTTAATAACATCATCTAGCCCTGATTGTGGCCAAATCGCAAGGACAAACTCCTCTTTTTATATGCTATGCACGCATATCCATAAATCCCTATGACACCCATAGAAAAATCATGAAAGATCACGTCTTCAGCACCATCACAGTCATCACGTCCGTAATATATATCGTCGTCTAAGAGGATGCAGTTGGCTCAAGAGTTACACCGCTACGTCATTGTCAGTACATGTCGTTATGGATAGGGGATTATGTGACTTACGCAGCAATGGTGGCCCATCCGATCAGACGCCAATGCTTCTCAATACGTCTCGACAGGGCGACCTTCTCTCCGGTGTTTGTGCACGCAGGGCTGGTAAGGACCAACTTCGCGGCATCCTGGCGAACAGCGACAACCTTGGCACCAGTGGCGGTAGATCCAATGTTGACCATGAGAACCTCGTTCTTTGCCAACTTGGCGACCTTGGCCTGCTTTCCATCTGCGGTCTTAACACCGAGGAGACGGCGGAGTAAGTAGTAGTTGACCTCAATCTCGGTGTAAATATCCGGAAGTCTGCCCTTGAGACCCAGCACGAAACCAACCAGACGATCGGCACGGCACAGGGTAGGATCGATGCGAGTACCGACACCAATAAGTCCACCAGGAACGGCGTACTTGAGCTCGTTGTTTTCGGAGTTGAGGGTGACGATTCTGCTGAAGATAGGAGTGCACTGGATAGCTCCCTTATCATCTCTTGTGACGATTCCGGGACGGATCTCAATCTCGTCACCGAGCTTGATAACACCGTGCAGAATGGATCCACCAGCAACACCACCCTTGAGCTCGTCAATCTCGGCACCAGGCTTGTTGACATCGAAAGATCGGATAATGATCATCTGAGGATCCTGGGAGAAGTCACGAGGTGGGACTGGGATTGTGGAGACGATCGCCTCGTTGATCGCATCGATGTTGAACTTAAGTTGGGCGGAGATGGGGATAATTGGCGAGCGGTCAGCAACGGTTCCACGGATGAACTTCAGGATCGACTGGTAATGTTGCAGGGCGCCGTCCTCTCTCATTAAATCGACCTTATTTTGGAGGATAATAATCTTGTCAAGCTTCATAATCTCGATGGCGGCCAAATGCTCAGACGTTTGCGGTTGAGGGCAGGTTTCGTTTCCTGCAATAAGAAGGAGAGCTGCGTCCATGACAGCGGCTCCTGACAACATAGTGCTCATGAGAATATCGTGACCAGGGCAATCGACGAAACTACATATGTTAGCTGTTTTCCCGGCTTAAAGTGTGCGTGGCAAACTCACGAGACGTGTCTGAGCAACCTGTACGTGCCTGGGCATCCTTCCCTCTCGCAAGGGGGGTCCACCTCCTTCTCACTCTTGTAACTCCTGAAGCATCCTGGTCTCGGGCAGTCCTCAAAGTCGCACTTGTAGATCTTAGCATTCGCGTAACCGAGCTTGATGGTAATGTTGCGCTCCAGCTCGTTCTTGAAGCGGACAGTCTGGACACCAGAAATAGCCTTCACGACAGTGGACTTTCCGTGAGCGACGTGGCCGATGGTTCCAATATTGATCGTAGCCTGGCGGGCAATAATCTCTGGGGTCAGAGGGGTGAGGGCCTTGACATCTAGGTCTTTTGGCTCGGTCTGCGGTGGGAGGGTCGGGCGCACAACTACTGGTGCTTGGTCCTTTGCTGCTGTGGGCTTCTTGAGGCTCGACTTTAACGGCATATCGGGGATGTTATCATTGTCTTCCACATCATTCGTAGCCTCTAGGTTCGGGGAACCCTGCTCGGAGCCCGAGTCGGACTCCATGTCATTTCCAAACTTGTCGCCTTGGGTCGCCATGATTGCGCTCCGCTAAGGTTTTCGCGGTTTCTTCGATGAGGTACCGTGAGTGGTGCTGTAGACGCGTTTCTAGGTGATCTGGGGGTGTATGTTCAATATCCTTCGTCGATATATGAACAAGGTAGTTGTTTCGTGGCGTCAGATGGAGATTCGATTTAGCAACGAGCCTCAGAGAATTGTATAAAGTTTCCCACCACGGTGACTCTTCTTGGTGGGGTGAACTAGCCGAATGTATCTCGCAATGAGCACGTGACTGGACAACGGGTAACGTCGCTGATGGCCCTCCGAAAGATCAATCCAACAATACACATCCCACCTTCATTTATTTTCTTTTATTCAAGCTTGATTTAAATATGGCGCAAAAGGCGATCACTGGCGCCCAGGTTCTGCCCCGTTTCCTACTGCCGCAGCTCAGCTGGCAGGGGAGGGCAACCACTGTACAGCTTCCAGGTCGAGGCACGTCACTCTTTGCGGCATATTCAACAGATTCATACGGCCAGAACCGCCATAACACGCCCATAACTACGCGAAGGTCTATGTTCCAAACGAAAGATGGTGCAGCTATTACTCAGAAATTGCCAATGCGCAGGGATTTCAGCTCGTCACCAATGCGACAGAGAGAATACCACTTTGACACCCTCAAGTTCGTCAAGCGTTTGAAGGATGAGGGGTTTACTGAGACGCAATCTGTTGCTATGATGAAGGTTCTGAGTGATGTTATAGAAGAAAGGTAGAACCATTTGCTTGGATGAGTGCAATGCATTACGCTGACCTATGTCAGCATCCAAAATCTCACACGAACCATGGTCATCCGCGAAGACCAAGCGAAAGCAACCTACACCCAGAAAGTCGACTTTGCAAAGCTACGGTCAGAGTTGTTGTCTGCGGATTCGTCAGAGGAGTCGGCTACGAAGGCAGCGCATGAGCGCCTGACGAATGATCTGGCAAAGTTCAACAACAAATTGCGAGACGAGATAAGCAGGACGCAGGCGTCGGTTCGGCTGGATCTGAACTTGGAGAAGGGCAGGATAAGGGAGGAATCAAATGCCCAGGGACTCAAGATTAAGGAGACGGAGACAAAGATTGAGCAAGAAGTTGCTGGACTGAGAGAGAAGCTTGAGGGCGTCAAGTTCCAGACCCTGCAATGGTTGATGGGAGTGGTTACCGGTTTCTCTGCTCTGGTTCTTGGTGTGTGGAGATTGTTGATGTAAGACCAAGGTTTATAGTCGAAATATACCCAAATATCAAATACTGCCTTTGCGTGACCATGCAAAGTTGAGAGACTGGGCAGTGGCTTGGTAGCTGAGCGACTAGGCGGTAACTTGGTAGCTGAGAGACTGTGCAGGGGTTTTCGTAGCTGAGAGACTGAGAAGTGGCTTTGGTAGCTGAGCGACTGGACAATAATTTTAGTAGTTGAGAGACTGCCAAAACCTTCTTTGACAAATGTACGATCCTTGCACGTGGGAACACTGATCAAGCAAATCTGGAAATAATCGGTTCATTGAAAAAGAGTATGATAAACGACCCATACCAACGCCAACACGCCCCCAGCAACGCAGCCCATCTAGAATGTAATATGTCTCTTTCTCCCCGTATACTTGCTGGATGTCTTGACGACCTTGCCCTTCCGCTCCATCTGCTCCTTTTTATTGAGAATCCACGCTTTTGAGCCCTTCTTAACGTCTTTCCTCTTTTGTGCCTGGTGCTGCCTGCGAGCATCCACAACATCAACGCCTTCCATTCCCTTAACCACACCGGTAATATCGCCGCCAGCACCCTCTGTCGCAGCACCACCAACGGTAAGGACAAGATATAACTTGGCATTCTTGGTTCCGGGGTCATCTTCAAGGATACCCGCACCAAAACCAGCCTTAATGGCAGCTCCACTGATCATGGTGCGCTGCTGATCGTTCTTGGGGTAAAACTGGCACACCGCTCTCCCTCCTCGTTTTAAGCTAGCATATAACCCGTTGAAAAACCTCGATAGTCGGCCGGTAGGTGAAACATCGCTGCTCTCGGCGTTACAGAGCCACTGGATTGCGGAAATCGATATCGCGGCATCGAACGTTCCGGCGCGGAATGGGACGCCCTGCCCAATATCCGCCAGCATCAGGTCGCCCTCGACATCGCGCTGGAGGGCGACATCCAGCATAGAAGCCGAGATGTCCATTCCAACCCAGATGTGTTGTCCGCCGTACTCTTCCTCCACTGAGCTGACAATCTCGCCGGAGAGTCCAGAGCCGCAGCCGATATCGAGGATCATGGCGGGGGTGTCAAGGTCGAGGAGTTCCAGGGCGCGGTTGGTCATGGAGGCCTGGATGTTTTGGATACGGGAGGAGGTTGTGTATTTGCGTGCCTCCACATCGTTGTAGTGGAGGTCAGGAGGGCTGGGGGAGTTTGGTCAGTCAAAAGTCGGAGGGGAAGTGGCGGGGTCGGCGTCTTACAGGATATCTTCTGGGCGAGACATGGTGGCGGACAGAACTCTGCCACGGCAGGAATGCGTTTATGATCTACCGCATACGATACCCGTCAGGCTGCAGGGAATTTTTTTTTGTCGTCGTCTGTTCTGAATCCGTAGTCCCAAAATTTGAAAGTAGCGCCTACCGATAGGGCGTCATAAATCTCGAAATAAATATATTTTAGACTTATCAGTGCGCCAACGGCGATTGCCGAAATCTGGGGTAAACGACACGACGACATCTTTAGATAACCAGCCCCCCGACATGAAGCTTCTTTTGTAGACAAGTAGCAGTGCCGAGTTTGTTCAAGAAATGGCGCACTTCTGGATTCTACCGCTTGTTGGATACTTGGGCATGGTCCTGGGCTTTGGCTTCCTTACTTTGGCCATTGGTAGGTGATCCCGTCATACGCCCCCCTCGGAACTCCGCTAATAAATTCACAGCTTCGGGACTGTACTATCTGTCTGAGCTCGTCGAAGAACACACAGTCATAGCAAAGCGACTATTGACGCGCATGATATACGCCGTTATCGCCATTCAAACCCTCCTCGTCCTCGTCGATGGCTTCCCGAAGTTCCTCTCCCTCATTGGCATCGTGTCGCACGTCGTCTATCTGGGGAATATGCGACGCTTCCCAATCGTGAAGCTGTCCGATCCATTGTTTCTCTCATCTTGTGGTATGTTATCAGCGAATATATGATGGAACGGGCCTAATCATTCGTAGTTCTTGTCCTCATCAACCACTATTACTGCTTCGCCCACTTTTCCAGCCTCCCAAGAGCTCCCACGCACTCCATTTACGATGCGCCCACGGTACCCACCTTCACAGAGATTGCATCATACTTCGGAATATGCGTGTGGCTCGTTCCATTCGCCTTGTTCGTAAGCTTATCGGCGAGCGACAATGTGCTTCCAACGATGGGAAGCGAGGCGCCCAGCGGGAGTGCGGGACCTGGTGACCGCCAAAAGAGACAGGGGCTGGTGAAGGTTGTGGTCGATGGATTCATCGAGTGGGTGGGAAATGCAGGAAATGTCTTGGGCTGGTGGAAAACAGACCGACGATCGAGTATTTTATGAGCTAGGAAGCTGCGTGTATGATAATGATGTTCTGTAATTGCTGGGGAGCTATGCATATAAGGGAGTTTGAACAGTGGCAAGAGATTAACGATTAAATTAGATGTCTGTACTTTAAGAGCTGAAATGAAATCAATCGATAGGAGCCGTTTGATCTGACGTGATAGCCAAAAAAAATTAATTCACTGGAGCGGCATAACAAGAATCGCAGTAAATTTGTAATATACAAAAGCTAGTACAAATGCTCCTGGGTATGACAATGCTGTATATCAGAAAACAAAACTTCTCTTGCGACACCTCCATTCATCCTCATGGACTCAAACTCTTCGTCTTGTAGAACTCTTTCCGCCTCCCATCCTCTTCAACGAGCACTCTCTCACGGTCCTCCAGTCTACCCGCCGACATCCTCGGATTAGCACCATACGTAATACTCCGTGCGCGTGGCCTTACGTCTTCAACCATCATCGTATCCCTCGAAGCCTCCAGCCCACGCTGCACCTTGTCAACTTCCATCGGCGACAGCGGCGTGGTGAGATGGACCTTGCTCCTCCTCTCCCGACTCGGCTCTCTGCTCGGATCCCTCGACTCCCTCCCCACACTAACATGTCTTACCGCATAGCTATCCGCCCTCCCCCTTGTCTCAACAGCAGGGCTGCGACTGCGCTCGCGCACGGGCGGATTGACGATGAAAATCTCCCCGCTATTATTCCGACTGTGTCGCCGACCATCCTGTCGCGAGCGCTGGCTCCTCTGGCTCCTCAGGCTCCCCTGCCGCACGCTCTGTCGGCTCGTCACGCTCGTGCGACTGTTGCGCGGGCTGCCTTCATACATCACGACGTGTGTATGGCTTGTGCGCGGGCTGTTCCTCGGGCTGCGATTGGGCGTCGGCGCCTGCACTATCATTGGGAAGTTTCCCGGGTCCGGGTTGGGCCCCGGGTAGCCCTCGACATATTCTACAGGGCGTGGCGCACGCTCGACTGGCGCACGCTGCTCGACTGAGGTGATGCGGGTGATTGACTGGCGCGAAGTGGTGGTTGGCCGGATGACGACCTGAGAGGTGCGCCGCGAATGGGAGACAGATTCGCGACGACGAACGTATATCCGGGGTGGCTCAACGGGGTCGTCCTCCTTGGAAACTAGAATTGAGGATGTTAGCTGGCGCTGCTTGGCTGGGTGTCTCTGGTGGATCGGAGCGGGGAGTGGAGTGGCTGCGGGGTTGAGGTACGAACCTCTGACGAGACACATTGCTGGCAGCCTCTCGGGCACTGGACGTCTCAGAGGCGCTTTTGGGGTATGCGCTAGAAGGTTGACAAAGAATGTAGTGAAGCCTTGTCTGAGCGCAATGCGCAACTGGAGATCTTGGCGATAAATAAGACTGCGGGATTGCGCAAAGTAGTCTGTAATGCGCTTGGTAATATGTAAGACTTCTCAGATGTCTCGGTAGGGGAATGGGGTAGGTATATATATATTCCCCGGCCACGCGTGCGCAGGACTGAGAAGGGAAGAGCTGATGGTCCTCTCACCTGATAGTGTCCGCTTCCTCCGATGTCTATAAACAGCTCGATCACGACGACAAAAGCAGGGCCCTCCAATTATAGAACGTGGCTCGTGAGGCCGTCGTCCGTGTGGCTAGTGGGATATTAGTGTGGCTGGTGACACTAAAATGCGGGACAGGGTCGAGCCGGTGTGGTCCAGCCAAATTTAGGGGAGCCAAGGGAAGGTTAAGACCGAGAATAGATTATATCACGTGACCATATGATTAAAAAGGATGCTTCTTTATGAGGTGTGCTAAGGTGTGCTGGGTGTGCTGGGTGCGCTGACCGGCGCCTGGGTTTGTCTAGGTGTGCTTGGCCCGCGTTTGACCCTAGGAGCGTTTGTAGACACTTAGAACACCCTACGATAGGCGGCGCTCTTTGGCGCTGACCGGCGCTCAAGTGTGTTCGCATGTGGTTGGGTTACTCTCGACTCTGGGAGTTTTCATAGACACTGTGGTGGGCAGCGCTCGGCGGCGATCACGCTTGCCTCTTGGGACGTTCATAGACATCTTAAACTCCATATGGTATCTGGCCCTTGGCGCAGGCCGCCACGCTAGTGCGCAGACCGCGCGCCTTATTTCGCGGGCTGGAACGTCTCGTTAAAAGTAGGTCTAACGCCGCATTTAGTGATTTGCCGCGCAGGGGCGCTTGGGTCTGGGGATGTTTGTGGACATTTGGAGCATTCAATGTTAGCTGGCTCTCACGGGCGTTCGGGGGGCTTGGGTTGCACCTGACTTACAAGATGTTTGTAGACACTCAGGGGCAGCCCACGCTCAATCGCTACCAAGCGCCGGTCAGTGTGTTGAGTATGCTGGGTGGGCGGACGCTGGCATTAAATAATAATATCAAATAAAGAACAGTTATAAAGCTTCTACTATCATATTCTCATATACGTTTTATTACGTGCTTACTAAGCTAACTTTGATTTAAAAGCATATTCCCGCCTCTTCCCTTCTTTCTCGCCTCTAACCTTCCTTGTTTTATGGCCTTCAAGGCACTTCACATATTGTTACACCCGACAATATCAAACTCTCTTTCGTCGTGGTGGAGACAACCTTCACGTGGAGCTCACCTCTGACGTGTGGCTGTGCGGTGCGGAATTCTTTACAGGGTCCGTGCCGAACCGCGTAGCTTTAGTCGCGTCTCCCATACCTCCACTCCAATTCACAACTATTCACATTTCCCACATCGGAGTGGTTTCCAGCTGGCTGATACCTGCGGCTAAGTCTGCCTGGGTATGGGCCAACAGGTAGATCCGCGCCAATGACCACAGCCTCCTTCTGGATTGAAATAATCCCCAAACCCATCTATGTCGGCGGCACCGGCCCTCCAATGGCGCCCATCACCCTGCTGCCGGAGCACGACGAGGAGAGCTGGGTCATCGCAGAGGTGATTGAGTATAAGAAGGTCCCTCACTATGTCGTTCATCCCAAGGATAAACCGGTGGTGCGCAAGATCATCACGAAGAATGTGGCGCTCGACTGGGTGTCGCCGTTGGTTTACGAGATGTTTGAGATGGAGGAGGGGTTGAGACGGGATGCAAGGGAGGAGGAATTGAGGCTGGAGAAGGAGCGGAGTAAACTCACCAAGAAGGGGAAGAAGAGAGGCCGCCCCTTCAGAAACCGTCAAATGGAAGCATCGGCGCTTGTCGAATCAATCGAGACGGAAACAGACGACAACGCACAACCGTCCGATCTACAACCCTCCCTCTCACAACCAAACCTCAGAATGGACTCACCCTTCGACACCGAAGCCACCGAAGACGAGACCATATCAAGAACCATGGAACCCCCCCCCAGAAAACGCTCCCGCACATCAACGAGCGAGGTCAGACTCTCCAGTAAGCCTCCAAGAAACCCCGAAGAACCCCTCTCAAGCCCTCAGACGGTGCAGAAGAAGAATCTCGCGCCCACCTCAAAGTCACACCGAGAGTCGAAATCTACGGCTGACGAGCCCTCAACGCCACGCCACTCGCCCTCGCCTTTCGGGGTGCGAACCTCGGAGACGCGAGCGCTGAGAGATCGGTCTGCGCAGCCGTTTTATGGACGGCAGAGGTCACAGACTGTGCATCCTCCTCAGAGCGCGTCGCCAGCGAAGTCACCGAGATCTACAACTGCGCCGAGACAACCTACACGATCTAGCTCGCGCTCCAGAAACGCGACACCAAGCTACGGAGGGATACAAAAAGGCTGGACATCCGCCCCGCCCAAACCAAGCACCTCAACCGCCCCAAAACGATCCAAATCCAAATCCACCACCTCTACACCCTCCAAACCCCCTCCCGCACCACCTCCCGCCTCCTCCTCCGCCAACAAGAACGACACCGACATAACAGACGGCAAACAATGGAAAGTCCTCCGCCTCCTCGACGATAAATGGGAAATGAAAACGCAGCGCAGATGCCACTACTACCTCACCCAGTGGGCGGGCGACTATGAACCCACATGGGAGCGGTCTACGAATATAACTAGTGATCTGAAAATCGAGTATGAGAACTGGATGAAGACGCCAGAGGGGAAAGCGCATAAGGCGAACAGGAAGTCTGTTGAGAAGAGCGTTAAGTCTTCGATTGAAAGGGACGTCGTGGATGCTGTGATGGCGCCGCGAAAAAAGTATGAGAGACCGCGATCGAGAAGGAGCTCCTCCTCGGATGACCACGCGCAGGTTTCTAAACAACTAGGCGCTCACACCGCCCAAGATGATAATACCAGCTCCACTGACTCCCCTGACCCCCTCGTCGCCGACCCAGCTACTACGGCAGTGAAGCGCGAGCAATCCTCAGAAAGCGTGGACCAATTACAACTCGCGAGGAGCCCGTTCTTTTCCTCGTCCTCCCAGGTCGCTGCTGAGGCGGCTGAATCGGATGAGGAGGAGGAGTGAGATGGTGTGGCTGTGTTCACTGCGTCTGGCGGGCGCGGGGAGGTCGGGGTGTTGATGCTTTTTCTGGTTACTGGAGTTTACGTACTGGGAGGGATGGAGTTTCGGCGGGAGCTGGATGGCGTATGATACTACAGGGTTTGGTTTGGTGTTTACTCGGGTTTTAGGGTGGGTTGGGGGGGGGGGGGATATCATAGACTTCTTTTACCGGAGCTTTCCACATATGCATGAATGGTATGGGCTGGGCTGGGCTGTATTTGGAAGTCGGCGGGGCGGTGGGGGGATATTTTGAGATGAGGCAGCATATGCCCGAGGCTTATTTCTACTATTACGAACGACGAAAAGCATGGATGTGGCTCTGGGGGGATTTACATGAGATACCAGGGCGTCGCATCTACATAGCCGTGCGTCACGACTTAACAGGCACAACAATTCTGGGCGATAATGGGTTTTAATAAACAATAACCTTAAAACTACCCCCCTTCCCCCCACCGCCGCTGTTCGTGACATAACAATACTCCCCCCCCCAGCCCAATTTTTATCTATCCCATCCCATCCCATCCCCCCCATCCCCCACCCTATCGCCTCCTAGGTTCCAAAACCCCCCACCCCTCCATCTCCTCTCCCCCTCCCCCAAGTAAATCAACCCCAGCGGCAGGGCGAGGAGGCATCCTAGGTTTCTCATCCGCTTCACTTCCATCCATACCCCCCACCGCTACTCCCCTCCTTGGTGGTGGGGGGAGGGGCGATCTTCCCTGACTCTCTAACCCCGTCGTCCGCCGTGGTGGCGCCTCAAACTCCCTCCCCCCACCCCCCATCGACCTCGTCCTGCTCAAGGGGGGACTACTGGGACTATCTGCGTTGCTCAAAGCGAGGTGAGCCGGTTTCCTAGCTACCGGCGGTGCGGCGCGACGGGAGGATGCGCTACTACCCCTCCTCTCTCCCATCTCCTGCGCGCTACTACCTGGTCTCTGCACCTCGGGTTGCGGTCTTGCGGGCGTAGGTGGTGGTCGAGTCTCAGTTGCGGGGTATGGCGGCGGAAGGGGCTTCCTCGGGGCAGCCACCTGTGAGCGCACAGAAAGTTCTCGTGCGGGGTGACGCTCAACATGCACCCACTCCTCCTCCTCCGTCTCTTTCCAGGGATTACTCGGTCTCCCAGGGTTAGGTAGCATACCCTGCTGTGGAGGGACCAGGGCGCTTCGAGCGGGGTGCCCAGAGTCTATCCACCATTTCTTGCGATCCGAGCTTGCGGGGGGGAGGCCTGGTTCGACGGCATCGTAGGGGGTGTCTTCGTCTGAGCTCTCTGCTTCTGTGCGCGCGCCGCCTACAGAGAGAGGGCGAGGTGTTGAGTCTGCAGCGCGACGACGGGCGAATGTCTGTCGCGATAGGGCGGCGCGGCGGGATTCGTCGATGATGGTTACTGTGCACTCGAAAGTCGCGAAGACGGGTCTATGATCCGAGTACCTCAGGTCCGCGGAGTGATAAGCTGTTTGGCGGATATTCGAACCCTTGCGGAGAATCCTATCCGTCCAAGCCGGGATGCGGGCTTTCTCGCTAGTATCGTAGACATTAGTCCCGACGTCGAATTTGTACGTCGGCATGAAGGTGATCATGGACTCGGAGTAGTGGGGGAAGGCGAGCCCGGCCATCATCTGGATGTTGAGCTGGTCGTTGTCGTAGAGGGAGGAGAGGTCTTGGGATTTGACGAGGGCGGTGACGCGGTCGTGGGACATGCCGATGCGGTAGTTGAAGTCGCCGAGCCAGATCACGGTGTCGTGGTCGTCGATTACGCGGTTGCGTTGGAATTTGAGACCTTGGTGGATTGTCTGGGTTTCGTTAGTTTAGGTAAAAGGTAATAGGGATGGGAAGATGCTTACGTGGAAATCCTTGTTCCTCTCATCGTAATTGGCGAATCCAGCGGCCAAATGCGCAGTGACAAAGCATATTGAGGTATTCGCATATTCCATCCGTATAGCCACAGCCCCTTTATTCCCAGCCATCCCCGACAACCCAGTCTTCTTCGTAGAACCCTCAACGTGCTTCACGAGGTGTAGCACGGAGGATTTCACGTATATGCACAGCGCGGCACCGACCAGCTGGCCACTCCTAAGGCGAACATATCTATCCTCACTGCCAGCAGCCTCCATATGATCGTTCAGGTGCTTCTTCACAGCCGCTTCCCACCCCTTCTTCCTAGTTGGGTCGCTGTTCATGATCTGCTGGGGGCTTAACTCGACAATTTCTTGGAACCCGACAACGACCATCTCCGGTTGATGGCCGGAGTTGCCGTCGGGGAAGAGCCAGGCGCTCAGGTCTTCGTTGATGCCGTCGCTCCGGCCGTTGACGTTGTACGTTCCGACCCATATATTGACAACTTGGGTTGAGGAATACTCTGGGAGGCGTCTGGCTAGTTCAGAGTTCACATATTCGTTGATGGGGTCATATAAGTATACTGGTCGCTGTCCTACCAGCCTTCCCAGGAGAACATCGATCGTGTTCTGGCGGCCTTTATCCGCGAAATTGTTGATATACAGACGCGTGGCACTCTTCCGAGCATCAGCAATAGCTCCAGCCAAAGACATCTTTCCATGTCTCGTAAAAGACGTCTTTAGGGCTCCTGTCCCCGCATAGATCTTCGACAAGGCATCTCCATTATCCGCCCACAGACTGGAATGACGCATCCAAAAGTCCGACGTAGCTCGTTCTCTGCGCTGGCCGAGGAAAGATTCAACCGCCATCTTGCTGATGATGGTTTGGATAAGATTCGTTCGATCGAGGCAGTCGAGGCAATTCGTGCGGAAGACACCTTCTTGTTGCAGCACTACAATCGATCGCCGTTGCGGCTTCTCTCCGCTTGGATCGGAGTCGAGAGCATCCTCGAGGTCCTCTGATAAGTAGTACGCGAAGGCATCAGCGTCTTTCTTGATTAGGTGGCTGATGATACTCGCTGCCTCAAAGCCACCTGGGCCTTTCGTTTCCGCATGAAAGTCAAACTCGGTCTCTTTGAGCAGCTGGTGATCTGCCGCCCGGTTGTTGACTGAGCAGTGCCGGACACCATATTTATATCGTTGTGTTAGGTCAGCCTCTCCCGGCTTGCTCTCGCTGAGAAGGTTTATGACATGAACAGAGCTATACGAATTCTCTAACCCTTCAAAATGCCTGTCGAACGCTGGCTGGGTCCCTTCCTTGCTGCGGGTGAGTGTGATGTTCTGCTTTCCTGGAAGCAGACCTGGCTGTTGCTCCCAAAAGATCGGGACCGAGCCTCTAGTCTGTGCATATGAGAAGCATACCCCGGCTGGACTCCAGTATATCGTCTCTGTCTCTACGAAGTTGGCCACGTTCCCGTCGTCGTCGATGCCACGACTATTGAACCTTGTTCCAGCTCTTTTGCATGACAGCCGAGAGATCAACGTCAGCAATGAAGGAAGCCCGCTATTTGGTGTCCTGATCGGCGCTGAAGAATTTGGTAGGGTCATCGTAAGCACGAATCCTCGAATAGCAGAAGTTAGAATCCGTGAAGCATCCAGCTCCGCTCTCTCGTGTTCCAGCAGCTCCGAGCGGAATTTGACCAGCGGGCCAATCATGTATGAATTCCATAAGAATGATTCGTCGAGGTTGTCGATATCAAATGCTGTAGATTCGGCGGATCTGAACACAATTAGCACCCATAACCCCCAAAACTGTTACATCCGTGCATACCGGTCTTGAAGCCTATTCGTCAGGTCAAAATCTGTACTGTAGTAAAAGCTCCCATTGCTCAGCATCTTGGTCAAATCGACGCATGGATGCTCAATAGGCGTATCCCGCTGGCTCAGGTTATGCCCGTACGAATAATCGTCTTCCTCATTCCGGTCATAGCCGTTGAGGTTCGTGCCATCGCTGACCACATCATCGTATTTCGTGCTGCTCAAGCAGTAGAACTGGACTGCATATATCCTCTCAACGGTCTCATTCGGCCTCACATTAGCCACTTTAGAGGCACCCGTAACTATGCATATAAACACATCGTTCTCAACTGTTATAAGCCCCAGGGTCCCATAGACAGGCCGCGGACTCAATGTTCGATAATCGGCCAAGTCGACCAGGCCCAGACGTGAGAATTCCGCCATGCATCGCGGCGCGCTCTGGGTGTCGACCGATGGCCTCGAGCTGAGAGAGGTATGGCTGCCATTGTTGACGGCGTCATTTGCGCTGGTGATGTAGCGGAAGATCAGGGCGTGGGATTCGGTGACGAGAGCGATGGCCCGGTTGGGATAGTCGCGGACGAGGACACGGATGGACATGTTCTAAGCATGGGAGGCAGTCTATGCTGTACAAGAATTGGATATAGGAATTCGCATGTTGCTGGGAGAGGACGGTCGTATAGGTCGGGGGTGAAGAGGATGGGATTCAGTGGTGGGACGTCGGAAGGCCCGTTCAGCCTTGTGATAGCGCTCGAGTCCCCGTATACTACTCGTAACCCACAACCAGCTCACGCAGCGTCATGGCGGAGCCTGGCAGAATTGGGCGGTGAGGCCCAGGGCACAGGGTCGAGTTGAGGGCCAAGGAACGGGGGTCACGTGGGTATGTCATGGGTGGTGGGGGTTTCATGTCAGTTATAGCATTGCATATAACTAGAGTATTGGAATCGGTTGACCTACCTTTTTATACGATGGAGCAATAAATGACACTGGGTAGTTAAGTTGACAGATGACAACAGTCATGTGACCGGATGTAACTGTACTACCGAGCATAGCTTCATACTATATTTTGGCGCGAACAGCGCTTTGCGACTTGTCGGAGCCGGAGATACCTGTCGAGGCAGAGTGAGGAGGTACAAGTGATTTGTACTCTACACTCCACGGGCCGGGATGTACACTTCTGGCTGTTTGTCTTGTGTGCTGACAACTCAGGTATAGTTACAAGGGGTATATCAATGTACGGCACCAGATATCATACTAATATCACGGACTACAAGTACTCGTACATCTATCCAGTAACACACACTTTCGTTGTTTGTACTACGAGAATGGGAAGATCAAAAGCTTGGCGCTTCTTGGCGCGTCTGTTGTGAGCTGTTAGGCAAGTTTGAGGTCTAGACCCGTTGATCCATGCTAAGATAGGGTTATGCCAGGGTTGTGACAAGGGTTGTGACAGGGGTGCGACAGGTTACGACAGGGATACGACGGGGTTACGGACACGGATCTAGTTGCGGCTCTAGTACAAATTAGCGCATTTTACAATACACTAGTATCGAATAGTACTAACCACCACGAACTAGCCCACGCTATCCCCAAAGTACTCATCCTCGAGCTTGACGCGCATAAGCAGTTTACTCCATACACGATTTTGACTCGGCTGGAACGCAATCGGCGCGTCCATTGTATGTGTCTAGTGTCTTAGTAGTGTCTAAGGTGTCTAAGGCGTCCAAGGCGTCCAAGGCGTCTAAGGCGCTCCGACTACCACGAAGGGGGGCATTCCGGGCCTTTCCACTGTGCCGTAGCCATGTCAGTCCCTGTGTGTGTGCCTGTGGGGGGCATTTATGGCTTGTGGAGGGGCTTTGTGGAGGGGCTTGGGGGCATTCCCATAGCCTTTCCCAAGGCCGATCTGCGGTCTGGCTAAACCAACGGCTAACTAAAGTCTGCTCTGGTGTGCCACACGCATACCCTATTACTACTACGCCTACTACAAGTCCTCTCTGCTGTGCTTCTCTGTACTCCACTGTACTGTCTTCTACCGTGCCATGCCGAATGGGACAACACGCAAGCACAAATATCTACCTCCACTACACTACACACTTCATACCGTGTGCGTGTGCGTGTGCGTGTGCCCGATTGTTTCTTATTTCTCCCCCATAATATAACTAGAAAAAGGATCAATCATATCGACCTCCGACATCCTGATCCTCTAATACTCCACCCAGGGAGAGCTTCCTCCTCTCATGCCTGGTAATATGAGCCACAAAGCCTGCACACAAACAACACATCCACGCACTATTGAAATCTGCAACTTGCTGTCGCCAGCCGTCCCATCCGATACTTGGATGGACCTTCCTATCTGAAGCCCACCAGCCCTGTATCTGATCCGACTGCAAGAAACCTTCAACCGACAGACATCTATCATCTCATAGACTTCACCTTTAATCCTCGGGCCTCGTGATTCTTACTTGCGCCCGTCGACCATCCGAACCACGCTTGATGCATACGATACGCCACAGGAGCCTGCTCGACAGCGCTGAGGAAAAGAGGCCGTCCTCAGCCCGACAATCACCCGCCTACCAACTCAAAATACAATAACCCTATGCCAGGGTCGCTCCATTCTCGCCTGTCGATGGTGGTGGGCAACGAAGGCGAGGCCGGAGACGCCATGGCGGGGGAGCCCATCGAACGCGCCAGTCTGTGCCTGCCCGATATCACACGAGGGGTCGTGAGCCACCAGGGAGAAGATGGGTTTGGCGGCATTCTCAAGCAGTATTATAATACCCCCGAGAACGATGCGCTGGAGAGGCTCGTCCTACTCAAGAAAAGACTCAGAGACGCTAACACCCACGATTTTTGGACGGCGCTGTTGAGGGAGGTGTGCGATATTGGACATGCGCAGTGCGGCTTTGTTGCGAAGCCGGCAGACCCGGATCCTTCGAGTGCAGCTGTGGGAATACCGCTTCTGGGGGACCCGGGGTCGGATATCCTGGGGGTGGGGTTCTACCTCAATAGCGGGGGTGACGTGGACCAGATGCATCATAACTACCGATACCATGTGCAGGGCACGTCTTGTATCCATATGCAGAACGACAAGGTGTTCCTCATTCCGGAACGACTGACCGACTTCGTCAAGGACGGCTGGGACAAGATGCCGTGGGAGAACGCGGAGGCTTATCTGGGGATACCTATTTCGCATGGAGGGAGTCCGGTCGCCCACTTCGCGATGGTATGGACGGCCGAAGGCGCGGCAAAGCGAAAATTGAGCTGGGCCTTCCTCGAAATGTTCATGCACGGACTCGAAGACATGATTCTAGAGCGCCTGCTCGAGGACAAAGGGGCTGCTGAAGAGCCAAAGCGCAAATTACAAGCTTCTACCCGTATTGTGCCCATCGATGCCATTACCGCTTCGCAGACCCTGAAACCGTATGCTCGTAGTCTTTCGCACGAGCTGAGAAGCCCTATGCAAGGCGTAGTGGGGATGTTGGATATGATGTACTCTACAGTTGTAGACGCCATTGCGAGTCAGATGTATCCAAAGGCTGCGGCTGTGTTTGAGGAGCTAAAGGCTAATATGGAGACCGCCCAAGGTAAGTCACCAATGTCTGTAAGGCGATAACGGAGTTAATGATGCCACAGATAGCTCCAAACGCGCTGTTGAAGCTGTTGACAATGTAGTTCACGCATATGATCTCAACATGCAAATGCCAGAGACTCCACTAGATAATAGTGACTCTGAACTCGCCAACGCTCCAATATTCGCTCCTCTGGCTGACCCTTTCCGACCTGACATCGTTATTGAGGGTTCTGGGATACCACTCGTAGCAGCGACGAATAAACGACAAAGAGACGATGAAGTGGGCTTCCACCCTGGCCCTCCAATGAAGAGATTACCATCCATAACGGAGGGAGGCCTGCGTAAAGTATACGACGACTGTAGCTCACCAACTACGTCTGTTGTCGCAGAAGCCGACGAAACATCAACAGTAGATTTAGACACCACAGAGAGACACCACTTCTCCCAATCACCCTCACCCAGCTTTCCACTCGCCAGCCCTGACGAAATAATGCGAACTCCAGCCGTATCGCCACCACCCCTCTTCAACAAAAACTTAACCTCCGACCGCCGTCAAATTTCCACTCGATCATTCATACGAAACCTAGTCGACCAGGCCATAAGAAGCATGCGTCCCGTCGACAAAGTGCGCGTCCCACACAACATGGGCGAGCTGATTTACGTCAAAACCGAAGGACCCCGCGGCGACATCGACGAATTAACAATAAACGTCATAGTTAGCCCCGAAACCCCCGAGCGCATCATAACAAAAGAACTGCACCTCACCTTCGCCGTCATGAAAGTGGTCGACAACGCCATCAAATTCACCCCCAACGGCGAAATCACAATCCACATGCGCCTCTCCCGCAACCGCCAACTCGTCGAGATAAGCGTCCTCGACACCGGCTGCGGCATCTCCCAGGAATCAAAAGAACACCTCTTCAAACCCCACTTCCAGGAGGACGCAACCATAAGCCGCTCCCGCGACGGTCTCGGCCTCAGCTTATTCAACGCCAAAGCGCATGTACGACGAAGCTTACGCGGCGAAATGACACTAGAGCGCTCAGCCATCTCAGGACCAAATAAAGGGTCTGAATTCCTCATCCGCTTCCCCCTCGAAGTCCACCGCGATCGCGCTTCCTCACTCCCACCAAAGACACCCGCACAACTCATCGCTAGCCCGTCTATCTCCCCACGCGCCTCCCCGCTACTACAATCCCTCTCCACGAATGGATATGCGAGCTACCCCTCCCCCGGCCTGCCTACCCGTCTATTCACCCCGATCCCTCCACCGGCGCTGGTTACTCGGCCTGCGATGAAGAAATCGAGTTTCGATCGCGACCTCGCGAGTCGGATCCCGCTTACTTTTCTCGTAGCGGAGGATAACGCCGTGAACCGCAGTATTCTAGTTGGGTTCCTCAAGAAGCTCGGGTACGCTGCTGCGTCTATCTCGATCGCGTTTGATGGCGCAGAGGCGGTGGAACAGTATGCGGCGTCGCTGGCCGAGGGGGGGGTGCAGATTGATGCCGTGTTGATGGATTTGTGGATGCCGAATGTGGATGGGTATGAAGCGACGGAGAGGATTTTGGAGATGGCTGCTGCAAGGAAGAGGGAGGGGGATGGCGAGGGGCCGGTGGTGTTCGCCGTCTCGGCGGATATCACGAGTGATAGTCTTGCGCGCGCGAAGGGGGCGGGGATGAGGGGGTTCGTGAGTAAACCGTATCGGGTTATGGATATTCAGAAGTTGATCGTGGAGCATTTTGGGGATCGCGAGGCAAGTTGAGGTGGGGGTGGGGTGTTTTTTTGCTTAAGGTCAGTCAGTCAGATTGTTAGGGTGGCGTATATGTGTTTTTGGAGTTTGGGAGCGAGGGGGGCGGGGGGAAAAGGGGGGTGTGGTGGGAGGGGTGGGAGGGGGGTATATGATGGGGGGGTGTTTTCAACGGTAATAGATGAGACGGTCCCGCATTGATGTGGCGTTATGAGATGAAGCATGACGAGTGATGAACGACGGGCGGGGGGGGGGTGGGAGTTTTTTTTTCTCTAGTGGCTGGCTTGGGAGCGATCGCCTGGGTGGGTTGGGATGGAAAATTGGCATATCTAATGTGTGGAAGCTGTCAGCCTATGAGCTGGAGAGAGAGCGTTGGAGAAGAAGAAGGGGGAGGACGAATAATCTCATAAAACTATTTTTTTGGAAGCTCTATATAATATAATATATAGGATGGATGGGCTTTACACCTGCATTTTTTGCTCTCAAGTGGAGCAGCTAGCTTATTTGATATAGAATCAATAACATCTATTATTCAATTCCCAACTTACTTACTTACTTACTTGCCTACTATATACCCTACTCTACTCTACTATACGTACACCAACCCCGCATCCCTAACCCATGGTCCCCCTTCTCAGCCACAAGGACCCCTCCTCACTACCCCTCCCTCCCTGGCACCCCGCACCCCACCACATTTCACTTTCCCCAGCTTTCCCGCCTAGCTGGCGCGCTAAGATTGCGATAAGCCCGACCGTGCGTCACGGTACACGATATCACGACCCCAACCAACTAAATAGTGTTTACCTCAACAGTCAGTCAGTCACACGAGCACAAACACAACACTACACAATCGGTTTTGCCACCTCACTTCTTACCTCACTTCTACACTTCTGCGGAACCTTACCATGTAACGCTTCTACTACTGCTAAAATGCACATCCCAACAGCACTCCTCCTCTTATTCTCCACCGCCTACGCAGCTATAGCGGGAGGAAAATCAGAAGGTGATAGGACGGTATCCCCCGCGCTCTTCGCGGAGCTGGAGGAGGCAGCGAGGTTAGCGGATATAGCGTACTGCGTCGGCATCTCCGGGATCTGGAAACCCTTCGGCTGTCTTAGCCGCTGCGCCGATTTCCCAGACTTCGAACTCGTCGAGGTAAGGCCCCCCCCCCCCCCTTCTCCCCCCAAAGGAACCCAAGCATATACTAATGATGCCCGCACGTAGACATGGAACACCGGCCCCCTACGCTCAGATTCATGCGGTTACATCGCCCTCGACCATGCGAAAAAAAGGGTTGTGGTGGCGTTTCGAGGGACGTATAGTTTGGCGAGCGTATTGGCGGATTTGGCTACTACGCCGCAGGTTTATGTGCCGTATCCTGAACCGGCCCCTCCTCCACCTTCGAGATCCAAACCGCGGGGGTGGTTGGGATGGATTCCCTGGCTCGGCAGGGGCACAAAACAGGATATCATCCTACCGACCGCCGTGGGAGACGGAGATGGAGACACAAAACCCGTCTGCACGAACTGCACAGTCCACGCCGGCTTCCTCAAGTCCTGGACACACACACGTCCGTTCCTCCTCCCGCACCTAACGCGTCTCGCGGGTGTAGTACCGGAGTATGAAACCCACCTCATAGGCCACAGTCTCGGCGGCGCCCTCGCCGCCCTCGCTGGGTTAGAGATGCGCGCCCAGGGTGTGGAGGTGGTCGTTACGACGTTTGGAGAGCCGAGGATTGGGAATGTGGGGTTGGTGGGGTATTTGGATTCTGTTTTTGAGCTGGGGACTGGCAGGGATGGGGGGGAAGGAGAGGCGGCGAGGAAAGGAGAGGATAGGAGGGATGGGGAAAGAGGGGAGGGAGGAAGGTTTAGGAGGGTCACGCATAGGGGTGACCCCGTCCCGCTCCTCCCGCTGACGGAATGGGGGTATGCGATGCATGGGGGGGAGATATATATTTCGAGCCCTGGGTTACCGGTTGGGATGGGGGATGTGGAGATGTGTGTTGGGGATGAGGATGTGAGGTGTATCGCTGGTGCTGATGAGGGGGGTGTGTTGGATGCGGAGGCGGCGGATGAGACGATTGTGGATGGGAAGGGATGGGGAATCCCAGCGAGGTTTCGCGTGGGCCAGATTCTATTCGCGCATCGGGATTATTTCTGGAGGGTTGGGCTTTGTGTTCCGGGTGGGGATCCGGCGGGATGGGGGGGGAGGGGGTGGTATGGTGGAGAGGGGGAGGGAGGACAGGGTGGGAGCGGGAAGGCGGGAGGGGGTGGTGATGAGTTGTAAGACGATGTCTGGGGGGGCTGATTTGTTATATTATGCGGATGAGCGATTGTTTTCTTTTAAACGATCGGAGCTTGGAGGGTTGGCAGGTTGTCGAAGAGTTCGATTTTGGGCGTTTGGAAGGAAAGCAGGCGTATAGCCCCTGAACACTAGGCGGAGGGGGGGAGAGATTGTATTATTATAACAGCGCACGGAGGAATGTGAAATGATGATCTTGCTAGAGTCTTCTATGCATAGATGGGACTAGACTTGGGCTTTATTGGGATTGGTCAACGCAGATGACGACGACTCATACTGGCCGGGCGTTGGGGGGAGGACAGGGTGGGGTGTTTTGGGTGGAGAAGGGGGGGTATGGAGGACTTGGTATTCCATGGCAAGGCAGCGTGCGAGGGAGATCATCACCGGCTTTGTTGCTGGTGGGTGGGATACGAATACCTGGGTGGCCATCGTTGGTTTGTGAGTACTAATAAAACACCACTTACTCGACAGTACGACGATTTGACACACAGTGGCATTCCACACCGGATCCGCGTATATTATATATGCGTGTGTATATATATATCCCCGCATATGCACCACCCTCCCCCTCGCCGGTCTGCGCCTTCCGGTCCCATGATAGCCCATGATTACCCACGACATGCCGCTCTTCCTCCCCGGTACACCAGTTTGCAGTAGCGTATGCACCCTGCCATGCACCGAGTGCCGTAGGATGGGGGGTGGGACAAAGGGATCTTGAGCTTGAGCCCTTTATCAGGCAGAGACCGGGCGGCGTGGTGTCTTTCGTCTTTCACATAGGAGCAAGGCTGGGGAGAAGTATGTGGGTTTTGTTTGATAACACTTCGTCCTGTGTGTATATATGTTTGTGTATTGATATAAAACACAAATTACATTGCTCCCCTTGGGCAGCAACTAATCAAACGCCTTCAAATACCTGTTCTCTGACTTATTTCTCTCGTATCGCACTGTCTTTTTACATCCTTTGATCCACCGTCCCAACGTCATCGACGCACTTCTTTCTTGGCCTTTTCGCCGCCGTCCCCACTCTTACAGCCTTTCGGTCATCATTGTCATCATTGATCGCCCCCCCGTCTCCGTCTCCCTTCCGTGACCCTGACTTGCGCTGTAGTAGGGGGATACGAGTACAGACTGAGTCAACAAAGGAAGGCAAAGAAAAGAGCCTCAATTTTCCTTCTCCGGCTGCTCACAAAACTACTTGCTGGGGATATTGTACGACTAGATGGACGAGTAGGGGATAGACACATACCATACCATACCCATCCACAGCGCGCCGCAGCCCTCATACCTCAGCCAAAGCTGACACTCACCGGCTTTTTCTTTGTGGTCACCGTCTCTACTTTACTGATCTGTACTATATTATACAGTACGTGAGGTTTCTTTATTTCTCGCTCTTGGCCTTGTTTACTGTATTACTATACAAATATACATATTCGTCCAAGAGAGCGGGGTTGATCAGGCAGCGACAGCCGCACCCGTGCTTCTCTTGCCCATACAAGGTCCTCAATTGATAGTCACACAGATACAGAGATACACATACACATACACAGATAAACATTCTCCCAAACTGCATGCAAGTCAAAAACAGCCCTCTCACGGCTTCCTTTTTATTTTATTTTCCCATATATAATAATATAATTCCACACGGCTTTGCTCGAGAGCCTCAAACCCCATTTATCTAGCAGAGTATGGCCTCTTCTTCTCCTCATTCTCCCTCTTGAACTTTCAGGCTCTCATCATCCCCGCCCGACATCCACTCTCTTTTCTCGCCCTTTCCATGGCCCGTGACCCCATGAGAGCTGACGATAAAACCATGATTACTAGCTCGCCTGTAGTCAAGGGATAGAAAATTCCTTCACCGAGGAAACTGCTCCACGAAACAAACAGTCTTCTCTTTGAGTATACCCGCGAGCGAGCGACCGACCGGGACGCTGCATCGCCATCTGTGCGATCCCACAATCCCCAACGACCCTTCATCTCCACCCCTCACCACCCAAACCTCTGCCCAACCTGCAGCCCTACGAGACACACCCCCCAAACCCGCACGACCCCAACAACCCGCGCACCGCCGCCGCCGCCGCCGCGTCCGCCGCATAAAGCCATGAGCGACCGCCGCCCACCGCGGCCTCGCTCGCCCGCCATGTACAACCCAGCGCGCGCCTCCGCCCCCAGCATCAATTACGGCAAATACAACGACCTCCACGACCTCCCCGCGCCGATGCCGCGTCCCGCCGACCGCGGCGCCCCGCCGCCCGTCGTCACGCACTACAAGATCGCGCCGCCGCCGTCTGAGATCCCGCGGTCCGATCCGCGCGAGGGTAGCAGCCACAGTCGCCGCGCCACGCTGGACTCGAATCCGCGCCCCGTCATCGTCACGGCCGATGCGCGATACCCGGGAGCCGCTCAGGGCGGGGGAGGACCTGCGAGTCCGGTGCGCGATAATTACCGCTCGAGTCAGGAGAATGATGTGTATACGATTCCGTCGTCGTCGACGAGGCGGGGGGATTATCGACGGGGGCAGTACAATATGTCGGTGGATAATGCGGATATAAGTGGTAGTCTGGATAGGGAGAGTGGGAAGGACCGTCTCATGCGTGTTGGGAGCGGGAGGGAGGGAGCTATATACCCCCGCTCCCGACCGATTCACTCAGACACCTTGGTGCGCGTCCCGGACAACGTGGCGGATTACGGGGACAATGATTACGGTTACACGAACCCTAGAGACCTGGTCCAGTACGACCTTGACC
Source organism: Pseudogymnoascus verrucosus (assembly GCF_001662655.1). Classification (NCBI taxonomy): domain Eukaryota; kingdom Fungi; phylum Ascomycota; class Leotiomycetes; order Thelebolales; family Thelebolaceae; genus Pseudogymnoascus; species Pseudogymnoascus verrucosus. Next base: position 170,932 of record NW_017263700.1, read on the forward strand.
TCGACCGAGCCCCACGCCGCCGCCCACGCCGCGAAAGCTATGAGGCTTCGCGCTCGAGTCGCCCTTCCAGCATCTCGAGCTACGGCGACATCACACGCTCCTACGAGCCCCGAGAGCGCGAGCGCGAACGCGGACCCCCGCCTTCCTCGCGCGGCTTCGACAAGATTCCCCCACCGCGCGGCCCCGTCTACGATGCAGGCGGAATGCACATGCCCATGCCCCACGAGCACCTCTCCTCCTTCGGAGCCCCCTACGCATCCGACTCCCAGGAGCGACGGAGCTCGACGCGCCGCCCGGTATCTGTATATAACGAGGAGCCGGAGAGGAGGAAGTACGCCGCAGACGCGTACGATATGTCTGAAGACGAGATGAGGGACCGGCGCCCAAGACGCACGGATACGTTTGATGAGGGGATTGAGACGAGGGGGTTTGGGATTCGGGCTGAGGTGCCGCCTGTGCCGGCGGCGCCGGTGCCGGAGAGGGTGGATAGGAGCGAGAAGCATGAGTATGAGAGGGCGGAGAAACATGAGAAGGGCGAGAGGGGCGAGAGGGAGGAGGTGGAGTATGAGAGGCGGCATGGACATGAGGAGCGGAAGCATGGGCATGATGACCGGAAACATGGGAAGGAGGCTGTGGCGGCGGGGTTGAGTGTTGCGGCTGCTGCGCTGGGGTTGGGTGCGATGAAGGGGGGGAGGGAGGAGGAGAGGGAGAGGGAGGAGAGGGAAAGGAGGAGGGGGAGGGATAGTGATGAGGAGCGGAGAAGACGGCGGGAGAAGGAGGAGGAGCAGGTTGATTTGGGTGGTCGTGATCATGGCGAGCGCAGGAGGGAGAGGGATAGTGACGAGGAGCGCCGACGACGCCGCGAGAAGGAGGATGAAGCGGTAGATTTGTCTAGCCGCGACCATGTGGATCGCAGGAGAGAAAGGGATAGTGACGAGGAGCGCCGACGTCGCCGCGAGGTGAAGAACGAAGACCCCGTCGTGAACCTAACAGGCCGCGACCCCGTCGAGCGACTACCCCCCCGACCCGAAAAAGTCCCTCGCGACGACTCTGACGTAGAATCTCGCAGGCGTCGAGAGAAGGAAAAGCCCTACCGCGAGGACATCGATAAAGACTACCGTCGGCGCGACGAAAAGGAGCCCACCTCCTCCGATAAAGACCAGCCCCCACCAATCGTCGACCTCAACGGCCGCAACCCCGTCGAGAAGCCCGTCTACAAAGAAGACCTCTCCCACCGCGAGCCCGTCATCGAAATCCCCGACCGGCGGAGACACAACCACCACTCTCCCTCCCCGCCGACGTCGCGCCACGACTCCCGCGCCTCCCCGCCTACAATCGACACTTTCGCGCCGCGCTCTCGCAAGGATAGGATTCGCACGGATGAATCGAATATTTCGTCCCCTACGACTTTTAATGCGAAGGATGCGATGGATTTGAGAGCGTTACGAGAGGCGCTGAATAGTAAGGATAAAGACCCTTCCCCGCCACCCATCCCGCCTAAGGAACCCCTGCGGGAGAATGAGCGCGAGAGAGAGCGCGATCGCCCATCCCGCGAATCGACGGACCTACCACTTCGCGACGGCGCACGGAACAGGGACAGCGCCACCGCATCACGCGAATCCACCGATCTCCCCCTCCGCGACGCACCTCGGCCCCGGGATACTGACCGAGACCGCCCCTCGCGTGAATCTACCGACCTCCCCCCCCGCGACGCCACTCGCCGCGACCCCGACGTCCCTCGGCCCCGAGACACCGACCGAGACCGCCCCTCCCGCGAATCCACCGACCTCCCCCCCCGTGACCCCACCCGCTCCCAAACAAGCGAACGCTTCGACCCCCGCGACCCCCGCGACCTAGCCAGCATCCGCGCAGAACTAAGCCGCGCCTCCGCCTCCGCCTCCGCCCCTGTCCCGGCCCCCCCGGCCCCCCGCGAACGCCGCTCCAGCTCCTCCCACAGCACCGAGCGGCGCACGGGCCCCCGCCTCGTATCCCCCCCTCGCCCATCATCCGGGAAAGCCGAGGATGCGAGGCCGGTGAAGGGGATTCTGAAGCCTGGGCGGCAGAAGTGGCCTGAGGATCCTACGCCGATACGGGAGGGTGTGGCGCCGTTGAAGGATGCGAAGAGGGATGGGGGGGTGCCGGCGGATGCAAGGTGGACGAAGATTAGTCGGAAGCTTGTGAATCCGGAGGCGTTGGAGAGGGGGAGGGAGAGGTATGAGGCGAGGGAGGAGTTTGTGATCGTGTTGAGGGTGTTGAGTAAGGAGGAGGTGCAGGGGTATGCGACGGAGACGCAGAGTATTAGGGGTTAGTTACCCCCCCCCCTTTGTTATGGTCCTAGGATCACTACATTAACTATGCTGTTCGCATATACTGACTGAACCAGCTGCCCGCGAAGCCGAAGACGAGGACCGCGATGACCGCCGGAGGAGGAGAAAAGAGCGCCATGAGCGACATCGCCGCGAACGCCATCATCGCGAGGATCGTGATGAGGGGGAGGACTATGATTATGAGCGCCGGAGACATAGGAGGGAGAGGGAGAGGGAGTATGAGAGTCATTCGGAGAGCGATACTAGTGAGGATGAGAGAGTTAGTAGGAGGAGGGATTAAAGGGGGGTTATACGTTATATGTTGTGATCTGTGATGTGTGATATGTTTTCTGATTGATTCGTTTATTTGGATGGGTTTTTGTTACATTGCGGGGAAATAGGGGCGGTAGCGGGGAGTCTTTTTCGCGGCGGATACCATGATGCTTGCTTACTTGCTTTGCTTGCTTGCTTGTTTGCCTGGATGAGCGAATGCGCAGCGATGAATGCGATAGAAGGGGTGTGGGTATTAAAGCATGATTGCAGCGGGATATAGGATATAGGAATAGGATACAGGATATATATACGTTACACCACACCTGCTCTCTGTGCTGATATTCTTCGTGACCCTCTCCTTCAATCTTCGATACGTGGTTTCACCTCTAGCATTAATACTCATGCTTGCAAAGACCTTTACATTGTAACAGGGTAATCCGCATTCCATTCATATAAACTGCTACTTACGCCGCAACGCTGAGCAAAAAACAAGACTTAAGCCCGTTCCCCGTCCCCTCCCCCATGCCTCCCTTTCATTCCCACCCACCGCCATTCCCTTTTCTTTCCTTTCCTACCAACCCCGGCACACCACACACACACCCAGCTAACCGCACACCAATCCTGCAGATGGTTCAAAGCTATATAAAACGAAAATACACCTTCCCACCTCTCTCCTCGCTCACCACTTCACCCGTCACCTCACTCGCCTCTCTTTCGTCCTAGACACCATCCTGTTGTGGGGAACGGCGGAGCGATTGAATGAATTAATACCCCCTCACTTCCACCCCAACCGCCTGCAAAGTGCAGGCGGCTTATTATACAGCCACCACCACCATCTGACAAGTAATTAATCGTCCCAGTCTCGCGTCTCCTCATCTCAGCACAGCGAGAACCAGTATACTCCTCATCCGCCTGGGACCCGCGTAGCCACGACCCGCACCGGCGTCACCCTTACGCAGCACTAGCCCCCTACTGCCTAACATGCGAGTGCCTTGACGACCCCCCCTCGATCTGCAGCGCGGGGAGTTGTGGGGCCGTCGACGGCGCAGGCGGCATGATGGACATGCGTGCGTCGGGCCGTTGGCCAGCGGGCCAGAAGTCAATGGATGCGACGATATCTTCGCCGCGCTCGTCTTCGAAGGCGTAGAGGATCTGTGGGGGTGCGTTAGTAAATTGACCACGCGACATTTTAGACGGGACAAGGGGACGTACCTCGCGCGTGCTCGTATGAAGCATGCGTGTATTCTTCGCTGGGATGATATGAACCGCCTGCGTCTCGATATTCCTAATCTCCACGAAATTCGGCTCGAACGCCAAGATCCAGGGATACGACAAGGCGAAGCTCTGCGGCAGGCCCTCCCACTCGATGCGCCAGTCGGGGCGCGCGCGCCAGCCGTTGCGGTTGACGAAGAACGAGAATTCGCTGTAGTTGAGCAGGAACTCGCCGTTGAGGCGCTCGATGTGGATGGGGCGGACGTTCTCCTTGCGCGCGACGAAGTCGAGCGAGGTGTCGGCCTGGTCGAGGAGGGATTGCGTCTCGAGGGTCTCGAGGGAGACGACCTCGAAGCCGCGGGCGCAGGCGACGCAGAGCTTGGACTTGAGGAAGTGGATGGAGGAGGATTCGGTGGGGATGTAGAATTCTTTGAAGGCTTTGAGCTCGTCTTGGCCGCTGTTGAACATCTTGAAGCCCTTCTGCTTCTTGCCCTTGGACATGGCGTCGTTGGGCTCGAAGACCTTGATGGTCGTGGAGAGGGCCGAGGACTTGACGCAGCAGACTAGGTGGCGGCCGAGACAGATGCCGGTCTTGAAGAAATTGCAATGGCTTTGGATCTTCTTGGATCGTTTGCCGAGGGTAGGCTCGTTCGGATCGAGAGCTGAAAGCGGGAACGATAGGAGTGATTTCGCCGATAGCACAAGTAGGAGCTGATACTCCTCGAGGACATCAACTTGCGTGACGTTTTGCACGTCTATTACGCGTTTCGGCTTGGCCCCTGCCTCCTTTGACCTTCGATCCGACACGTATATGCCGGTATCAGTACCATAAATAAGTTTGCGTCCGCCATCTACTATTGTTAGCTTGTGTCAATTAGCCTCAGCATGGGCGACTTACCAAACGGTGCAGCGCAATTAACACGGTTCATCGCCGTGAAGAAGCCGGCAGATAGCGTAGTCTTGTTATAGAAGTCCCCACGTGCACGTAGCTTCTCCTGCTGTTCATCAATATACTCGAGCCACTTCTTCCGGGAGCCCACAGTGGATGCGAAAAGAGTTAGCTCGTAGCCCCCCTTTCGTCCCAGATGGCGGAAGCTGATTGGGAAACCCTTGGTAGTATCCGCGGTGTTGCTCTTGTTTCCGGGTAGTAAACTTGAGGTGGGCCTCTTGACGACGCCCAATCTAGGCACCACATCGTCCATTTCTTTGATTGCCAGCAGTTCTAACGGTATTGGCTAGAGTAGTATTAGTATAAAGATCATATCCAAAATAGAACTTGGGAAACTACCCGTCGATAAACCTTCACTTCCTCCTTCTTGCCCACCATCTTCACACGCACCAAAAGCATTGCATGGTCAAAGAGGTAAGCCTGGATCTCACTTGGGTCTGTTGGAGACTTCTTCAAAGCTCCCTTGTAGATCAACTCTCGGCCCTCATCCGTAAGCTTCAAGTCAACACGCTCATTCGGTCTGAATCGGAGCTGCTCATGAAGTTGCCTCAAATTAAAGCGGTTCTCGGCCTTTCCAGACTCTGCGTTGACACGAGTCAGGAGGTCTCGAATCAGCTTAATGGCTTTGGGGATATCCGTGATATCCTGGCTTGCCGGATCCGTATATTTAAGCACATTGTCCAACAGCAGTGGATAACGAGCCAATCTCGTCGTAGGCTTAGTGAGATAACCGTTGAGTTCCAGCTTTCTCGATTCCTTGCGGCGCTCTGTTTCATCCACGAACTTGGAGAAGAACGGATTCAAGGACCTCTCCTTCTCAAATTCGAACTTGGCATTCAGCTGATTTGATCCGTAGGTGATAAATGGCTCGAACTGGGGCACGAATTCTAAGAAAATATCGCCAACGGCCGAAACCACTGGGTGTTTCCTTTGCCGTTCCGTGAGGGCCTCTGCGAACTTGGAACTGACGCCGTGGATACTCGGGGGGTCGACAATATTGGAGAAAATAGTCCGAACGATCCTTTCTCGTCTTGATTCCGGGATAGGAGGTGGGACATCCCTGACAAGCCCTCGCAAGGGGAAAATCCAGAAGTCTCTCAAATACTCCAGATCCTTGACAAAATCTCTCTCGGTGTACATGATCTCGGAGATGACCTCCTGCCTCTTCTTCTCGCGGTCTCCGACGCTATCAGCAATCTCCTTGGATACAGTGTTGATCCACAATTTCTGTTCATCGGGCTCGTTGTCGTGGAGGTTAGCTTGCGAATCCTCACGTCTCAGACCTGGTTGAGGCTTGAGATTGAGTCGCGACTGCTGTTCCAATCTCCTTGGACACGCAATAGAGTAGCACAGGTGGTCAGGGGTACAGGTAGGAGAATAGCACTCCGTCAGCAGAACGAATACACCGTTGACCTCCGGGGTGTCGGAGGGATCATCCATCATAGTCTCTCGGAACTGATACATCTCAGTCGGCGCATCTCGTAACCTGTGATCGTAGGTAACGTCGTGGAAGAACTTTTGGGCGTCCAGAGCTCTACCCAGGAGCAGAGCAAGATTTCTATCCGTAGTCTTGATGATATAGCTGATGACGTCCACCGCTTCCGCACCGCTAAATGCGTGCTTATATGCGAGGTCGTTCTTCGTCCGGTCTCCCGTTTGAATCCTATCCCGGAAGCATTCTCCGACACGAGACAGCAGAGCTGGATATACGAGGGGAGCCTTGGTAGCCGCCCTCCGTCCTGTCCCGCTGCCATTCGACTTAACAGATGTCCTATTATTGACACTTTCCGGAGGAACGATTGTCGAAGCCATAGACATAGAGCGACCCGAGCCTTCAGTGACCTGTGTTGACGCCATACTGGTCGTGCGGGTCATAGATCCGGCAGCACCGGGGGTCTCAATCTGATATCCATTTGTCCTCTCCTGCGGCTCTTCCGCGCGTCTATTGGGTATAACACGACCACTCATTGTCTGGTGGTCTCGTCCTTGCGGATAACTCGTCATGGACATCGTGCGCTCATCGTGCGTTCTTTCAGGAACCGGGCGGCCCTGCGCCGTGATCTTAGACGACATCTGCTGGTTGTTCTGATATGGTGCGTGTCGGAACGCATTCGCGGGTGCTTGCTGAAAGTTGCTCGGTGGCGCCTGGTACATCTGCGGCCGTGAAATCGACGCCATTGACTGCGAGCGATACGGGTCAGAGTTCATGGCCGGACCTGGACCGCTGTATGCTCGCTGCGGGGGCTGTCGTTGCTGTTGCGCAAACTGCTGCTGCTGGGAAATATTAGGTTGTTGTCTCATGTCCACCCGCTGGGGTCCTGGATATGGCCTTCTCTGGTCTAGCCGAGGAGGAGCTGGAGGTAGCTGCTGATCGCGAACTTGAGGGCCACTGTTTGAGGCTGGCCTCTGTGGGCCCTGGTAGTAACCATTGGGGCCGGCTTGGCCGTTGGGTCCGTATGAGGGCGATTGCGGAGGATATCCTCCTGGCTGCCGCGGCGGAGGCTGTCGGGGAGGAGGCATTCGCGGCGGAGGCTCGCGGCCCATGGGAGACCGTCCATCATACTGCGAGCCCATTGTCTGTGTTCTTCCAGGCGGCGGCATCATGTTGAGGGGTTGGTTGGAGGAGGTCATGGTCTGGGAGCGACCTGGTGGCGGCGCAGCACCAAAGATGTTGGAGAAGGCGGCATCCCGCTGATTGTTTGATGACGGCGGCTGGCCATAGTCGCTCTGCCTGCCTCCGTTTGGCCTAGGTCCTTGATAATTTGCCATGGCGGGATCGATCTGTGGAGACCAGAGGCAATCCTTATTATGGCCGGGTCCGTCGGGGGAATAAGAATGTGCTAGGAGGCAGCGCACAGTCTCAGGCCTTGAGAGGGGGGCAAGGCGTATGACATTGAAGTTGTGGTCACAGCCAGAGCGTAGAAAGGGTTGGAATATGCAGGTGGTTGTGGTTCAGTGTGTGGAGTTGGGGATTTGGTCGTTGAGGGTTGGCTGTTGGCTGACAAGGCCGTTTGGTTGTTCTTGGATGGGAAAAGGTACGGGATAGCGTATTGAGTGTAGTATGAGTAGCGGAGTACCAGAGCAGAGGGCAAGTGGGCTAAAGTGGGCTAGAGATGCGCTAATGAGACAGGCAAGTTCAGGCAAGGACAGGGGAGTTACAGGGGATTTACAGGGAAGTTACAGTGTGCACGACAGGCAACTCCAGCGAGTTTAGTGGGCACTACAGCAAGTTTAGTGGACACTACAGGCCGCTACAGCAAGTTTAGATGGGGTTGACCTGCCTGGGAGGGGGAAGAGGGATCTTGGTTCTGGTGTTTAACGGGAAATAGTCTAGCGTCAGTCGTGCCACACATCAAAATTTCAAGAGCACCTAGTCAAGCTGAAGAAAGAGGTCCACAAGGAGATAATGGGGAGATAATTGGAGATATAAATCATATATTGATGTGATAGATTCTAGATTTGTGTGCATATTCTAATATATCCTATATTATTATTGTATATACCCGGGATGGAGTGTATCCGAACTGTGTTTCAACGTCAGTCAGTCTACTGCAGCACGCACAGCTACAACTCCCCACTGACAATTGTGAGAGTATCCATGAACAATACCCTACTACTGCAGTTCTCTTCCACGGACACGCCGACTACCTCATCGTCATTCTCCCGTACTCCATCAACTCCATCGTGGCTAGTGAGAGGCACAGTGCATTCCCAGCTCCATACTATGATAAGGGGCTGTGGCTGTGTTAAGCAAGAAGCGGGTCCAACTGAGGCTGTGTCTACTCTATTTCACGAATCCTGGGCATCGTCATTGGAGATCCCAAAATACAATCCACAGGGCCTCTCTCAGCATCAAGTCATGCCATATTGAGGCATACAAAAAACATACACTGATACATTCTCACGATATATGCTATCTAATCATGTCCCACTCACCATCAACTACGCGATTCATTCCCTGCGACTCATTCATTTTCCCAATATAATCACGTGACACATGCCATGAAACTACCTGCAAACGCGCTAGCGCCATTCGCGGATAGCTTCGACCTCTGGCTGGCTCGCGGTGCACGCATCGACGACCCTCCAACGCATCTGCTTCCATCGCAGCAGTACCAGACCACCAGCACACCAAGACTCTGCGCCTGCCTCCACAATGGCAGACTCGGAATCCGCCCCCAAGTTCGCGCCGTTCATCGGAATGGTATGGCAGCCCCCGCCCACCCCTTAACACAGGCATTGGGTAGTCTGGATGGAGAGAGCTGACAGCTTTGACAGGCCGGAATTGCGTTTGCGATGATCTTTGGCAGTAAGCTTACACCACTACTTGAAGGAGAGATGTGGGTGCGGAAGGCTAACACGATATAGCTATTGGCGCCGCATACGGCACGGCGAAATCGGGCATTGGAATCGCGGGCGTGGGAACCTTTAGGCCAGACCTCATCATGAAGGTAACACCCCCCCCCCTCCCCTCTTCTCCACACCCCCCCGCTAATCCTTCGACTTCCAGTCCCTCATCCCCGTCGTCATGTCCGGTATCATCGCCGTCTACTCCCTCGTCATCGCCGTCCTAATCGCCGGCGACATGGCCCCTCCCCCGGGCCAGCACTACGCGCTCTTCACGGGCTTCCTGCATCTCGCCGCCGGCCTGTCCGTCGGGCTTACGGGTTTGGCGGCGGGTTATACGATTGGGATTGTGGGAGATATGGGGGTGAGGAGTTATATGCAGCAGTCGAGGATTTTTGTGGGGATGGTGTTGATTCTGATTTTTGGGGAGGTGTTGGGGTTGTATGGGTTGATTGTGGCGTTGATTTTGAATACGAAGAGTAGGGGATGAGTGAAGGGAGGGGAGGTGAGGGGTGTGTAGGATATGGAGGGGGAATGGGAGGGGAAGGGGGAAAGAGGGGTGTAGGTCTAGATAGACCACTGGTTGCCAAGGGCCAGTGCTGCATTACGTGGAGTTTGGTGTTTGCTGTTCACATGTTCAATTTAAGCATGCGTCGTCAATATTATTAGTGCAGTACAATATAACATCTGTTTTGCTCTATAAATGCTGTCTGCGATCGCCTACCACATCAAACACCAATACACCATACTGCCAACCCCCATACCCATCCCCTACGTCCGGAAATGCTGCACAATCCCATGCAAACGATCAATAACCACCGGAAAAATCGCCCCCACACTATCCTCAATAATGCGTTCAAACCCCCTAATCGCCTCCTCCTCACTCATCTCCAACATAAACCGCTCCATAACCTTCTCCACCACCCTCTCCGGCTCCGCGCGGATATCAGGAATATTCGCATCCACCATCAGCCCAAATAGATTTAGCACCAGCCCGCTCTGCTTCCTCAGCGCCGCATAAGCCGTGAACGCGTACTCCTTGAACCTCGCCCAATTCTCGTCCTGCTGTCCCCCCATCCCATCCGCCATCTCCGAGCCCAGCTTCATCAGCGGCGCAAACGGCTTCGGGTCGCGCCCGAGGATGTACCCGAAGTCGGCGTGGAAGAAGTGCCCCGAGGGAGCGAGGAGGAGGTTATCGAGGTGTCGGTCGCCGACGCCGAGGAGGTAGGTGATTACGCAGTATCCCGCGCACGACTTGACGTAGGTGTCCATTGCCTCCTTCCGGACGCCGAGGGGGGCAGTGGCGTCGGGGTTGTGGGTGCGTAGGTAGGTGAGGATGGGGGGTTGGCCGCTGCTGCGGTGTTTGGTGGAGATGGCGGCGAGGGAGGAGGAGGGGACGAATTGCACGGCGCCGGCGGTGGCGCCAGTGGCGAGGATCTTGTAGGGGGAGAGCTTGAGATCGAGGTTCTCTTTGCGGAGGAGCTGGTCCATTAAGGTGATGATTTGGATGACGAGCTGGTCTTGGCGGAGGTCGTCGCCGGTCTTGAAGATGATGGGGTAGTGGCGCCCGGAGGAGGTGCGGAAGGCCATTTTTAGGGGGGAGAGAGAGGATTTGAAGACGGCTGTTTCTTCGGGGTAGACGCCGCTTATTAGGATGGATGGGTCGAGTGGGAGAGGTAGAGGGGGGTCGATATTGATCAGCTCGTTCTTCGGATCCATGAGGAATTGTTTGGCTCGCTCCGCCTTTTTGGCTATAGTTGGACCTCCTTTGGCGCTTATCTCGAGCGAGATCTTGGATATGACGGCGACGAACTCGGCTTGCCGGAGGAGTACCTTTCGGGTTTCCTTGCCGGTGGGTGTCTTCTCTAGTTCTATCATGAAGTCATATTCGACCTTTGCAAAGAGCTTGCGGTATTGTGGGGGCTGTCCAGGGCTCTTGTCATCGCATTCGACCATGAGATACCAATGGAAGTAGTTACCGAGCATGAAGCTCTTCGCGGCTCGTGCAATGAGGAATTGGGCGAGAGAAGAGTCTGCTTTAGGCTCATCTGATGAATTTGGTGTTTTATGTTCAAACTTGAGGGCCTGGACTAGTTGAAGTAGGTAGAGCAACAGTTCATCGTCGTCGGATTTTCGTAGACGGTCAACTGCGTATGCTCTCACATCTGAATTATCGAAGCTTGGACCCAGGAGCTCAAGAGCATCGTCGACATCGATCTCAGTCCATTTCGAGAGGAGCTGAACAGCTTGCCTAGCCTCGCTATTATCTTGCCAGTTGACCGATTTAACAAATTTGGTCAATGCCCTCTTATCTTTCGTAAGATGATGTCTGAACTTCCAAATCAAATCCTTCTCATCTGGCGATAGTGCATGGGTCGGAGGTGATCCAACAATCTGATTCAACTCGTCACGGAATCTCGCGTTCGGCCTTAGGTCACGGTCCATTGCCCCTGTTCTGTGGCCACGCACGAGTCGACGATGCTTGGTTTCGGCGGGGTTGTCTCGGGAGCCTACCTCGGGGTCATATATACGCACAAGGCGTCCTCCAAACGACCCATCCTCGCCTTTCCCATCGACACCTGGTCCAAAATAAACTACTGGTGGTGGCTTAAGAATGTTGTTTTGCGATGAGGACAAGTGCTGCATCGAAGATATAGGTGGAGGCGGGTACTCGTGGTCAGAAAATACGACTGGGAAATCGAAGCGTGGTAGCTCAATATGCAACGTGAATACCTCGTTCTCAATATCAGCTTCAACCTCCCCGTCGAGCGTGGTGATGTCGCCGTCCGTTTTCGAACGTCTGTTCTGCAGCGACCTGGCTGACGGGCTTGACGAGAGAATGTTTTGTTTTTCGATGTTGCGGAAAACCAGTTGATCAAGCCACTCCACCCGAGGAATTTCTCCCATCTCATGCTTCTTCAGCAGCTTTTCTAACCTCTCAGCTTCTTCCTGCTCCTTATCCACCAGTCCGTTCTCCGACTTTCCATTCTTTTCGCTCCGGCGCGTCGGCAATGACGATGGAGTGGATGTCCCGGCCAACCCGTCGGCGGCTTTGCGCCGGTGCAAGTGGCATAGCTGTCGACCTTTCTGCAATGTATTTTCCTTATCGAAAAGAGGAAATGTGGTTCCGCCGAAGGGTATCGAGTGTCCTTGAGCTCCATCCCCACCGGCGGGAGAAACGTCCCAGACAGTAATCGCGAGTTGCGCCGTCAAGGGAAGCGTATTGAATGTAACAGGCAGTGTCAACCAGTTCCCCCATTTCCTCTCATTCTTGAACGGCTTATATGGAGTTCGCACTGGGACTGTAAGAGGCTTCGAGTCGGCCCATAGCTGCACAGTCAAGTAGAGGTCTGAATGAGGGCTATGGATGGAGCTGTTAGCATGGTACTTGATGGGAACGGGGCGGCCTGTAAATACCTGATATTTGATCCTATATGTCGCAGGTCGGGTCTCTTTATTAAAGTCGAAAATGGGATCTGGGTCTGTTCTCCTTCGAGGCGCACACTGCTCAATGTTAGGAAGAGCCCTCAAGGTAACAGACTGGGTGACGTCGGGAAAGACTTACATCTTCACATTAAGAGGTAGCTCTAAGGCCTCAGAGCTTGCAAAAGAAAAAGGATCCATGATACATTCTCCTCAGAATATATCAGAAGATAGAAATATTATACAAGCAAAGTCTGTTGCACCGGATAACCTCCAAGGCGTCTCGTCGCACCACCAGACTACTGGAGTTACTGGCGAGCCTCTAATTATGGCACAGCTAACCACTTAAAAGATGGTCCGTGCCAGCCAGCCTAACAGCACAAGCCACAGATCGCGCGTTGACAGACGAACGATGCCTCAATGAGGGCGCGTATCTAACTTTCACTAGAACAAAGTCCGACTTATCATCAACAATTACTTCGATACCTTCGATTCCGCACTCTTTTGTGGCGTCTCTCAATACTGCGATCGCCAATAACGACTTATATTTATATTCTACGCCACCGGAAACTCACGCGCAAACTTGTTTGTTTGGAATTTGGCGCTAGCTAAAGTGAAGCAAGGGAGGGAATCGCGCATTTCTTCCCCAACACTCCCGAAAGTTCCACATCAGACGATTATACATGGCGCGACTCATGCCATCAAAATCCCGCGCTCCGACATACAGTGAGGATGTATGGGACGCCTCACCGAAACCTACCCCGCGTCGATCACTGAACAGGGCGCCCCGAGACACATCGCCATCATCTTCCCCACATTCCGCCGCGTCACAGTCGTCCGACAAAGAGAATAAGGCAGCACGCTCTCGTGTCGATAAGGGAAAGGGACCCGAAGGCATGGCCGGGCCGCCGGTGAGCCGTGGACTATCAGAAATCAGCAATGGACGGAGTGTCAAGCGCAAGGCTGTGGAGGTTCGCGACGCGGGTGACAGGAGCCGATCCGTCAGACGGAGGACCAGGGAACCTGAGAACGGTTCGCCGGTGAGCCAGAATGGAGACGACAGCAGCGACAACTACGATCCCGACCAGGACCTGCAAGAGCGCAGAGAACTCCGCGCGCGGTTCCGCAATCTCGAGAAGGATCTCAATAACAACCGCGCCGAATTTCTCCACGCCGACAATGAAGGACTCAAACAGACCCTCCTCGAAGCGGACGAGATCCTCAACGGCGTCAAGCAGACCGGCGACGCGACAGTCGACTCCCGCCTCATCGCCAACGCAGCCGACCTCTCCCTGAAGAAAATCGAGAAGCTCACCCTCGGCGACACAGACCGCCGCGTCGACATCGACCACTTCGTCGCCAAGTGCATGACCTTCATGCGTAACGGCCAAGGCTCCGCCCCCACTCCCTCTCGCGCGCCCACCTCCACACAGTCCCGCCGCCGCACCATCCAGAACGGCGACAACCCCGACGACGACGACGACCCCGAAGCAGGCGACATGCTCGACTGGTCCCACCTCGGCGCCTTCGCCTGCCAACAGCACAACACCCGCCCTCCCATCCCCGGCTTCCTGCTCGGGCCCCTCTCACTGGAGAAGCGCGCGCGCCGAGTCATCCAACGGCGCGCCCCGAACGCGAATCGCGATCTCGTCGAGACGCAGCCGGAGATCCTGCGCCCGGAGGACATTGAGCGCAGCGAGAACTCGAGCTTGACGTTCTTGTGTGCGCGGATTATGGAGAGGTTGCGGCAGGCTTCGGCGGCGGGGATGGATGCGTGTGAGGCGGAGGCGTGGGAGGGGATTACGGACGAGGAGGTTAAGATGCTGATGCGTAGACATGGGCTTAATGCTGATGGTGGGATGGATCTGTTTCGCTTCGTCATTAATCCGCGCTCGTTTGGGCAGACAGTCGAGAATATGTTCTATGTCAGCTTCTTGATTCGCGATGGCAAGGCGGCTATCACGGTCGATGAGGACGGATTGCCATTTCTTGGTAAGTTGCACCTGTTCCTAATTCCCTTAACGATACGTTGAGACAATTAGCTAACATTCCCTGCTAGGTGAGGCTGAACCGCTCGGGCGCGCAGAGGCGCTCAAGAAGGACGTCTCGAAGCACCAAGCCATCTTCGCGATCGACATGGCTACATGGGAGGAGCTTATCGAGGTCTTCGAGATCCGCGAGCCGATCATCGAGCATAGAGAAGAGGTTGTGCAGCGGGCCGTCGGCGCGAGGGGGTGGTACAGCTAGACGTGTGTCCCACGAGCCACACGACTTCATCTTGAATTCACGTCCCTTCCAGACCTACCTTTCGCAGTCGAACAGCTTGGGAATACAGGGAGCCTATCACATTGGGAGAAGGAGGGGGCTTTTTTGCTACATTTTAAGCGCGGGGGAGGGTTTTTACTAATTTTTATTCACGAATGATGCGGAGTTTGCTGGCGCGGTCACTATCATCAAGACTACACGAGACACACCATACACATACACAGATTTTTGCTGAGAAAAGAAAAAGCTTGGGAGACGGGCGTTAGGTGGCGGAGCGGGGGGTTGGCGTTTTGTTTTTGCGGCATATTGATACCACTAGGTGCTTGCTTGATAGGTCTTTTATGGCGTTTGGCTGGATAAGATGAGGGGGATTTGGCTTTAGCTAATGAGGGAGAGGGGGACAGGAGGAGGCGGATTTGCTTTGAAAAGTTGCTCGATTTAGAGGCGGTAGACTCATCATCAGACAATTTCACTCATGCTGTGGCGGCTTTCTTTGTCTCTTCGCACTCTAATATTTTGCACGTCCCGTGTCTGGAACTCTGTACCGTGCTTGCTGTAAAATTCCCCATATTCGCTACCCTCTTCCCAGCAACCATCGATCATGACGGGCCAGCCCCCTGCCCCTCCCAACGCCATAATCGGACCGTTGCTGTGCTGTCATAATCCACCGTCCTCCATCAACTGCCCTCACACGATGTGATGAGCACACGAGTCAAGATCTGAAGTACGGAGATATCCATCCACAGTGTGTATCACCGCCCGTCTCCCGTTTCCACTCCCACTACAAGCCAAAGCACCCCGCATTCTCCTCCCCACCCGCTGTTACTAGTAAAGACATACGGCACACGTGGTACGCCAGCCGGGAGGGGGGAGGGGGTGGCAATAAGTCTGGGCTGGGGCTTGAGCTCGACTCCTCCAGCCAGGGCGATCCGTTGCATTGCCATGGTTACGGCGGCGGAGTGGTTGTAGTGGCTGTGGTTCACGGTGATATTCTCGGACGGTGCCACGCACCGCGGCGAGGAGAAATAGGTCTTACCACGTCACGCATCACAAGACTGCGAACCAGACGATGCAGAGAGCTCGGGGTACATTGCGGCGGGGGGGAGTAGGAGTACACGGTGTGTACTGTCATCCGCGTGTGTTTGCTTGATACCGTGACGAGGAATACAGTTCTACCAGCGCCGTAGCAGCTGGTACACAGCTCCGTGTCTGTTTGCGAGCTGTATATACTCACCCCGCACGCCATCCATAGCTGACACGCGTCTGAAAGCGGCATGATGGTATACAGATATATTATATCGCATTGTATCGATCGTATCGATCGTACTGTAAATTGCTATATCGACGGGACTATACCGTATCTGCTACAATGCGGGCAGGGATGTTACTGGTCAAGTGCCGGGTGCAGGGAGAACGCTGTCTGCCGGATTGGAAGCGCGCGCTGATTGGCGCCGGTGAAACCTTTTTTGGACGTCCTTGACGTAGATGGCGGGTGAGAATCAACGGAGAAGACGGGAGAAAGAAAAGAACACTACACCGCCAGCACATAATGATATTGAATGATGAGTACGATATGGGATTGTGGGGGAAGTCTGGGGTACGACGGGAGAGAGAGAAACATGGGCGAGGAGGATCTTCAGTGGGATATCAGGTGAGAGATGTGATACCAAGCCGTGGAGATACTGTACTCCATACATGGACGAGGACGGAGCACTCAGTGTCCCCGTCACCTACCTGCTCTGCGACACTTCTGTCTCCCCTCTATAACCTGTATTTGACCGCGTTTACGCCGCGGATACCACACCGGAAGTGGCAACCCACGTCGTTCATTCGATATCGCCAGACATCTTGTTTATGCACCACGGGTCGATGAGGGGTTACCTACCGCTACCATTCAAGCTCTAACTCCCGCACCGTGAGGATGTGTGTCTTACCTGCTCCTTCTTACCCAAACCTCAAACAAGTCCCCGCGAATACACGTCGTGCACCCCATCCAATGCACGCACAACACCCGTTGACCCTGCTTACCCCTCCCTGGTCCCTTCCTATCCTTCGCTTCCATGCCCTCCCCCGCGACTTCCCTATGCGGTGCTCTGCTGCTTGTATAAATGATGATTTCCCCGCCCGCCCCAGGCAGGCAATGGGATCTGTCATACCTCCTGCGTATTCCCATTGACTTCTCACTTTCTCCCCAATTACAAAGATAAATCTCTCCTGTTCTGGAAAATACAGCAAATCACCATGGGTCTCGCTCTGAAGAAGCCGAAAGACGTGCCCGGCCGCTCGTGGCCTGCCATTGTCATTGGTTTCTTCGTTGCCTTTGGTGGTATTCTCTTCGGGTGAGTGAACTCCATGATCTAATCCTAGCGAGTGAGGGAGAGAGAGGGCGAGAGAGGGATGAGGGGAGGATGAGGGATGTGCAAGCCCTAACATCCCCCAGATATGATACAGGTACGATTTCTGGCATCATTGCCATGGACTACTGGAAAGCGCTCTTCACCGACGGCACGCGCGATGCGAATGGTGATCCCGACATCTCCGCCTCGAACACCGCGGCAATCGTCTCTATCCTGTCTGCCGGTACCTTCTTCGGCTCGCTATCCGCAGCACCATTCGCCGATTTCCTCGGTCGTCGATTGGCGCTCGTAGGCGCTGCTATAGTCTTCTCCTTTGGCGTTATTCTGCAGACTGCCGCTACGGCGATTCCACTCTTCTTGGCTGGACGCTTCTTTGCTGGTTTTGGTGTAGGGCTGGTTTCTGCTTTGAGTATGTTAGCCGTGAGCTTAATTGGAATTTAACTGACGCGCTACAGTTCCACTATATCAGTCTGAGACGGCACCGAAATGGATCCGTGGTGTTATCGTAGGGGCATATCAACTGGCCATCACCATTGGGCTTCTCATAGCTGCCGTCGTGGACAATGCTACGTCGAAACGCAATGACACTGGCTCATACAGGTCAGTCCCCTCTTCCCGCTGCCTAGCACGTTACTAACCTACACCAGAATCCCGATCGCCGTTCAGTTTGCCTATGCAATTATCCTCGGGAGCGGCATGCTCTTCCTCCCCGAAACCCCCCGTTACCTCGTCAAACGCACTCGGCATGACAAGGCTGCGCGCTCCCTCGGCCGCCTCAGACGACTCAATGTTGACCATCCAGCCATCGTGCAGGAGCTGAACGAGATCGAGGCAAACCACAAGTACGAGCTACATCTGGGCAAGGCGACCTACTTCGACTGCTTCCGTGGCAACATCGGCAAGCGACTTTTGACCGGTTGCTTGCTGCAAGCGCTGCAGCAGCTTACTGGTGTTAATTTCATTTTCTAGTAAGTTATACGCACTTGTTGTCACTGGTATAGAGTTGCGGGGCATAATCTGCCTTCTCTGGCCATCACAGGGGTCTCAGGGCATCTCCGCTGACCTCTCCTAGTTACGGAACTCAATACTTTAAAAACTCCGGAATCACCAACCCCTTCGTCATTCAAATGATCACCAGCGCCGTCAATGTCGCCTCCACCCTCCCTGGTCTCTACGCCATCGACAAGATCGGCCGCCGCCCGCTCTTGCTCTGGGGCGCCGTCGGCATGGCCGTCAGCCAGCTCCTCGTCGCCGTCCTAGGCACAACCACCACCTCCCAAGACGCCGCGGGCAACATTATTGTCCATAATGTTGCAGCGCAGAAGGCGGGGATTGCATTCATCTGCATTTTCATCTTCTTTTTCGCAGCCACTTGGGGCCCGATTGCATGGGTGGTTACGGGCGAGATTTTCCCGCTCAAGGTCCGCGCGAAGTGTCTAAGTATGACCACGGCTACGAATTGTATGCACTCCTTTCTCTCCCGGTTCCCGGCGCCCAACAGGCTAACCTCACATAGGGCTCTTCAACTGGGCCATCGCCTATTCAACCCCCTACCTCGTGAAATGGGGTCCCGGAAACGCAAATCTCCAGTCCAAAATCTTCTTCATCTGGTTCGGCTGCTGCTTCCTCTGTATCGCCTTCGTCTACTTCTTCATTTACGAGACGAAGGGACTCACGCTCGAGCAAATCGATGAGCTGTATGATGAGGTTAGTGTTGCGAGGAAGTCGGTGGGATGGGTGCCGACTAAAACTTTTGCGGACAAATCGGGGAAGGAGGGGGCGGAGGAGGTGGAGGGGGGGGTGTTGGAGACAGGAGAGACGGGAGAGCCGGTTAGTGGGGACGCGGGGATGGTGGGGGGGAAGTCGGAGTGAGAGGGTATGTAAGTTCAGGGGGTTAGGGAGGGGTGTACTGTACTGTGTTGTACTGTACATGAAATCTGCGGTTCAGTGGTGGGAATTAATTAATATTTATAGCTCTTTATTTTTGATTTCAGTCTATATCCATCTCTCAAACGCCAATGAGGCTATCTCCATGTTCGTCGCTTGATTGCTGCTCAACTCTTCTGCGCAACCTTTCCAGCCTTTTCTTCAGCATATTTACTTGTCCCTCAGCACATATACAACATATATTAGGATCGCATCGGTTACGCTACTGTTAATCGTAAGATATATGACAGTTACTATCTATAAATAATATATTATTTTATAGACGCTACGACGGGAGACCTGTCTGAGAGCGACTCTCCAAGATACCGACAGAACCTAACAACTTAGAATCCAAGCAGAGACTCTGGCAACCGGGACGACCAGAAAGACGATATACCCCGTGCGCGTATTTGCGAATAAAATCAAGGTTGTTATATGTTGAGAGGTTGGTTATGACTGGAGTAGTGGGGTCGGCGGGGTAATCGGCATTTGTAGGCGCCAACTGCCCGATACCCGCCACGAGCGGGCCGCCCCCAAACGCACGGCCGCCGTGCTCCCATGTAGATCCGATAGACGACACATAGATGGGTTATTTTACGGCTATAGACGAATGGATTCTAGTTGTTACTTGGCCCGTCAAGCTTTGAGATTGTAGGTTTACCTCTTGTTCATTTATCTATGTGTATAGACCACGACGTGCCCATTATCTACCCTAGATGATGTGATAAAGACCCCTCCACGATGGTAGACTAGGTTCAACTTGAGGATATACAAGTACGGCCTGGTATTTAGACATTGGCTTTGCCTGTAATGGATGGCGCAGTACTACGGGGAAGAAAGCCGCGAGTCCAAGACATTATGACACGCATATTTATGACATGCTTCCTTCACTATATTGTTTGCTTCACATGGCAACCAACCCCAGGCGCCGTGGCTGCACGCTCCGGCTAATGTACCAATCTTAGTGGTTAACCATGGCTCGTAGGGGGTGGCCGGCTTGGATGTAGCCACGCTTGACCTGTCCATTATCAATAGCATATGCCGCAAGGATATCTCTTTTCTCCACACGGAATAATTTACCGGAGATGCTTGCACCATTCTCTCGGCCCGTGACGGGAGTAGGCACAGAGCGTTGACTACTAGGAATATCCTATGCTCTGTCCCATTATTCGGTGTCAATCAGCGGAGGGGGGTGGGGGGGCAGGCGCGTAGTACGGGAGACGTCCGATTGAGCAAGATTAGTGACCACCCCAGTGTAGACGTTAGTATGTTTGCTTGCCGCTTCGAGGTAATACCCTCGTTTCCTATGGCCTGTAGTGTATGGAGATCCCCCACCCTGGCGCTTCTCTGTAGGGCAACGTGCATATACAATACGTCAGAGAATACAGCCCTCGGTACGTCAGAAATGACCAACATGGAAGCCTTTACTTCTTATGTCTCCTGCTCTGCTGTCTTCCTATTCAGTTGCTGGCCCATCTACATGTATTTGCGACCAACACACCCATAAACCTTCAGCACAATCTTAAAGAATGACTCTTCGAACGATAGAGGGGTTGCATCCCCTTCACCGCTCTTCTTTTTCTGAATTGTGGTCGAATAGGAGTACATCTTGACACCGGAATCGCCAAACCCCGCAGCCTTGCTGAACACGGGGCGAGCGAGGTTGATTGCCCAACGTAACAATGCTTGTCGGGGCTAGAGACGTGGGTTAAAAGCCGCAATGAAGAGCCGCATCTTGTGTATGACAGACAGGATGCAATCGCAGTATCTGGAGAGTAGCTGAGTCTTAGTCCAGCCCCTGACAAATATTCGCGCGCTGAAATTGGCCAGCCTGTGCGTGATCCTCTGCATCCCGCAACAGCAGGGCTACAGTGTCAACCCAATAGCTGGGGCCCAAGGTCATGACATCCCCAGGCAGGCATCCACCCCAGTCGCGTGTGACTGGAAGCCGACCATCGGATGGAGGCTCCAAGATTCAACAGGCCACGTACGAAATTAAGAGCTTCCTGCAAAGCCAGGATCATGCGTCGCCAGCCTAGTGGTCATGCGCCGTTGCTCGATAGACCGAATGCGTCCGCAGAGCCTCCCATGGAATGCACTCGAGGATTCCTAGCAACAGGGTTGATGCAAGGCCGATCGGCAATACCGAGAATCATCAAGAGAGACAGCATGGCGAGCTAGAAAGCTCAGTTGCTATTTCTGAGGGGAATCGGGGATGCACTGTCTCGGACTGGTTGCCGCCTTCGAGCAGCGTTACTCCTGTTCGCTGATGGTGTAATCCCCCTGACAATGCCTAACTATAGGACCTTTCTGGAGCCGCAAACTGTTGATCAGCCCATGACGAGCCCCTGGAATGACCGTCCAAACAAGCTGCAATCATATATTAAGGGGAGGATGAGATCAGTAGTTAAAAGATCATGGCCAGTCAGTGTCAGTACCAGGGTATTAGTCAGAGCCTACTCGAATCCCTAACGTCTCATATAGTAGCTTGTGACCAGGCGAATCTCTAGGTAGCGCGCGCTATCGCCAGTGGTACTCGAGAGGGGTACCATGTCGTCGCGCAGTCGCACATTCTTTGTCACAATAGTAACGACGGATTTCGTTTGGTGGGCCGTTTTTTTAACTGGCAGCAGCTGAAAGGAACAATATTGCAAACTCTTGCAATTTTAAGTCGCGTCGTTGCCTCACAGGAATTCCTGGCCTTAACAGGAGTCGGACGGAGTGGCCGGTGCCATTGTATTACCGACCAGCGAACGAGATTCAACGCAGCGAGAGCAAACGCCAATGATGCCCCGGCCCCTGAAAGAGTTCTTTATCACACCGCTTCTCCGGAGCCCCTGAACTGTCGTCAGCTTCTATCTTTCAGTGAGATGAGGATGTTCTCCATGAGAGATTTGTGTATGTCCTGGCTTGGCACGCCCCTTTAACTCGAGACTCAAACACATAAAGAGTCGTATCGAGACACCTCAGCAGGACTCAACGATGCACAGCATTGAACTTTGGCATATAGTTTTTCTGGGTCAACCATCGCCTTTGAGCGATCCAACTTGTAAGTTTGGTCCCTTCAGTCTTGGTCGAGCCCCTTATGCGTTCAGTAACTGATAAAGGGGCAAACCAGAAGACACATCTCG
Source organism: Pseudogymnoascus verrucosus (assembly GCF_001662655.1). Taxonomy (NCBI): domain Eukaryota; kingdom Fungi; phylum Ascomycota; class Leotiomycetes; order Thelebolales; family Thelebolaceae; genus Pseudogymnoascus; species Pseudogymnoascus verrucosus. The sequence goes on from NW_017263700.1 coordinate 193,121, forward strand.
CACTCACTGGGAGATACATCCAGGTTGACAAGAGAATTCCCATATATCAGCACATCAATCTCCAACACGGATAAAACCAGTGGTCTTAATCGACAGCCCACTCACAACATCTCGTCGCCCTCAACCAACACCACCACTGACGCCTGCCAAGGATGGACGCTGCAAACGCAAACCCTGTGCTGCTATCAACGATGTACAAATGCTGCAGCTGTGGTAGCCATGTTGTCAAAAGCGGACCACCGGATATATGTATCTGTGGCCACAAGAAGTGCGGGACTTGTCAAGACCCACATCCACGACCGGAGATAAACGAACCCTTGGTCAAGACTTAAGGATGAAGCCATCAATGAATGTCATTTCTTGGAGACCGCAAGACTGGAGACATCATTGAGAAACCACGATGCTATGGCGATGTGTGGCCAAAAAATCGCACATTATCCTCGAGATCGATGGCGTCGCTGGAAGTGGAAAGCAATCCAGTGTTTTGATAGGGATGTCCCCCTTTTGTGACGTCGCCATACATGATGATATTGGCACTGTTCTATGGTTGGGCTTCGGATTATTTGTGTTGATATTGGGGTTTGACTTGGATATTGTTGTGCCGTCAAGTGGAATTTGCTTCATCTCAGTTGGGATTTTGCTACCCAGCCATGCCAAAGGCACCCTTGCAGGTCTTTCAAAATACTATGCAGAGTTTTTGAGATCTTGATGGCGGTTTAAAGCAGCGGTGTCGGTTGTACCTAAGCTGTCGTTATTCCCTGACCGCTTGTTGAGCAAGTTTGTCTTCTATCACATGGTTACATGGTATCATTTGTCAAGGGTGGTTACTCTGTCCAAGAAATGAGGTTGCTGGTCGACCTCTAGCTTTCGGAATCCATTAATTATTATGCTCATGTCCTTGACCGCGTCATTTCGTGGACAGTGTTTTATCTGGTGGTTGGCCCACGCGACAGTGACTGGCCTGAGGGATCCAGGCATCCCATTCCGTTGCCCAGAAGTTCTATTAGCCTTGCGTCTAACCAGACGTCCAGCTCTGCCAGTCACTTCCCCTTGTTTTATATTGATTTGGGGCGGTGCAATGTCACGGTCATGGCATGGGGCGGCCGCCATCCAGAAACCAACCACACGTCGTCGTCGCTTGTCACAGAGAGGGGCTAGGTGCATCAGGGTTAGGGGATTCTCGACGCCCTGCTTCTGCCTATGGAGATATCTATCGGTGGGCCTAGGATCTTCTGAAGTCTGTCTCGCCAATCGCGTGTTATTGAGAAAGTGGGTGCTTACTTAAGGTGTGGGATTTGCAGGTTGCTTTTCCATGAAGAAGACTTGGCTTGGTTCATTATCGCGAGATTGACTCCAGAAGCTCGTGGCGCTTTCTGACCTTTCGACGGTTCGGCATAATGCGGACATAAAGAAGGCAGGCGCATCCCATGCTCTCTTTACACAATATACCATGAACCCTCAAAGTGTCGAAAAGTCTAGGGTACTAGATATTTTCCTATCTTAGGACAGAGTACATTTATCACTTTGCTGCGCAAGTCAAGTCGAGTCGCTCGCAACCTCCACCCTGTGTGATAACATTATGATAATATATTATAACAATTTAATCCCTCGCTTTACGGGTTTTGTACGCGCTGGTGCGTCAGCACTCGCGTCACATGCCTATTTTCAATCAACACACAAGTTCCACACCTGCATAACCTATCATAGCGTAAACATTTGGAGCAAGCCGTCACTCAACAACTCCTATTATTGAAAAAGGTATACCGGCGTCGGGCAGCTAATGGGTCGGGTAGGGATTCTAATATAGTAGGAACGGTGTTGCTACGAGCGAGCCAATCGAAATCTGGCGATTCGGAGCTGAAACTCCAACAAGTAAAGCAGAGCTGTGACGACCAAACACGAAACGCCGTTGGAAGCAATGCACGTCAATGTGGCCTTTCACGTATGTCATGTTGTCATCAAATATTTATAGCTCTTCTCTCGTTCAGTCCATTCTATAGGGTGGTGCTCACGGCCCTTGGGACACTTCCGATATCCACAACAACATTACCCCAATGCAATCCCCTGCCAAACTCCATGCTTAACAACCCCCACCAAAGACGCCAGACTAAGTAACCTATTAATCGTAATGCAGAAGGTCCTCCTCCATTAATGTGCGTTTCTCGGTATGCACTCAGCCGTCATCGCCGGCGCAACCCCACTCTTCTCCATAATATTCCGTTTCGGGCCCTTCAACTTCCTTCCCCTGAACGGGAGTGGTTTCCGCATGTCTTGTTCTGACATGAAGCCCACCTCGACGAGCAACTCTTCCACCCAACGACCGGTTTCGAACTGAGATTCGTGGCTCTCATGATTGCGACATGGAGACTGCTTAATCGGTAGCACCCAGTCCAGGAAATTGTTCCCCATTACCGATTTCCAGTTCCCAACTGCTCCAAGGTCCCATGGGTTTCGCCCAACGGCGAGCTGCAGAATGGCGAACGTTCTAGTTGCTCTTGCGTCTCGTTCCAATAAAGTCTCAGGCTCGCTTATGGTCCCGCTGTGCGGTGGAGATGCTGGTGATGATGGTGCAGTAGGTGATGATTTCTCACTCTCCGGGAGAGGCAGTGGGTAGGTGATATGCGGATAATTACCCTGTTGGGGAAAAGTGAATGTTGGCGGGATTAGTACAGCAAGTAGCCATGCACGACTTTTTTTGCTCAGGTTTTCGATTGTCGTGAGGTTTGCGAAAACGAACTGTAGTGAGCTGCATGTCATCCCGAAAGTGAAAAGGCCAAAGAATCCGGAGCTAGTAGACAGTTAGAGTTAGTCTTTGATTAAGGCAGGTCTAACCTACACCGCGACAAGAGCCACAAAGTGGCCGTTCAGTTCCGACTGGAGAAAGGTCAGCAAAATTACTGAAGTAAAATATCAGTGTCGGGTGGTATTGTAAACGCACTGTATTTGACAAATCCTCACTGAGATATATTGCCGTGACAACCACCACGAAAAGGCAGTAGAGGAAAGCGTATGCCACAAATTGGACGAAAAATTTGAAGCTATTCTCTCCGACAACCCCACCAACCCTGTCAAAGTTAGTTTTGGGGCTCCAGGACAAGTCGGCGAGACTATTATGTAACTTGCCATGGACAGTAATGATCCATCTTGTAGACACATCTTCCAATATCGCTGCAGTGATGCGTTCGGTCTGGTTTCCAGTTGGCGCATTCACTACACCACTTGGGGCGTCCATCTTGGGAACAGACAAAGACATCTTTCGTATAAAATAGCTCCAGTCCAGGAGAGTCTGCACCGTCGTCTCTGGCTATCGCAGCCTCTGAAGATGGATATTCAGGTCCCAAGGCGTCGTTAGCTCTGCCGGCTACCCTGTTATTCTCCTGCGAAACGTTCTTGTCGGCCTTGTTATATCTCTTTGCCGCGGGCCCCAGCGGCAGATACCCTGGGTCGACAGTGACAGTATAAACGAGCCTCCCATAGGTGATTGTCATGAAAAGAAATAAAACGAAGTATATCGCGAGTAGGGCAGCGGATATGCCAGGGCGCGGCCTATGGCCTCTGAGAAGGAAGTTGACTTGTCTCGTTAGCATGCTTCGTTCAGTGGCACTTCAACAAATTCAAACTCACCACAGAGTTGCGCAACAAATACATATGTTGCGTATGTTACTGTGCCAGCAAGAAAAGTTGGGACAATGCGCCCAGCCCACTTGTTGACGGCCTGCGGGTTAACGGGCGCCATGTCGGTTTCCGGTAGGTCAACTTGTTGTTTGATATGAATGATAGGTATAGATACTAAAACTCTATGTGACCCCAAACTTTGGAGGATTCGCTTTTAAATGCGACCTCATCTCATCAACAACAATGTCGCGGACGCTGGCGGTTAAGAAACACATTCGTATCCGTTGCGACTGCCACAAACCTTGGGCAGGCCTGGCCAAGGATCAACAACATTCGGGGCCGGAGAAACTTAAATACGTGACTCACCTCGGTATTAACGCGTCGTCGTCGGTTCGACTTCTCACAGCAACCTCTCTCGAGATGAATGAAGAACCTTCCCACCATCATCTACACAACTCACCTATGTGCCCAGTAGATGAACAGGGGAGACTGTTCAATTGTCACAGGCGAAATATGAAAGTTATGCCAATGAATATATCAAAATGTCGACGCGGCTCCGGCCAAGGCTGACAAGGATATATCACCTCCTCCCGGTGTAGTTTCTCACCGAGACGTTAGTCTAAGAGCAGTCTCTTACTGAGACATTTTGTGGAGCAGTTCATGCACGGCAGCATAGCAATTTATTTTAACAAAGCCTTGTGTTTGTTGAGATAGTTTTATACTGGGAGGGCAAGGCTGAGATGTCGACTACCTACCAATTGAACAACGGTATGTTTTCGCACAAACGCTCCTCAAACCCTCTTTATTTGATTGAGAAATATACACTCTTAAGATAAGTCTTCGTTTCATACGTACACACTGCAAATATCATCGGCGCAATGCGACTCCAACATGTGACCGCATTGCGACCCTGGAGCGTTCTCTCTACAGTACAGGGCGTACTACGGCTGCTCAGCCACCCCGCGAGCGAGAATATCCCGGGACGCTTTCTCTGCCCTCATCTATCTTCGTTGTTTTATTAGGGCTGAATTGCCCTGAAACCATAAGAGCAAAATGAACAAATGTGGAATTCAAGGCTGGGGTATACCGGCTCGCTCGCTCGACTCATACATAGCCGCGCGCTGTTGCATATCGGTGAACAGGCCCTGGCCCTCCCGAGCCGGGACAGAGTTCAAAGCCCCGGCAGCCGTGTTATTTTATGCCACGAAAGTGAGGCCACGGGGCTTGAAGTGCCTAGTAGGGCCCATGTCACGCGTTTGCTAGCACTGCCATCGCAGTTAATGAGCCTATGACGCCCGATCACCACTACCATCGAAGCCTTTGATTGGCCATGGATGGATGACTTGTCATGTTCGCGGCCATACCTCCGATGGCTCCCCACTGGCGCCCTGTACCATGACACTGCCCCTTTACCTTGAACTGGTGAATCGGACCTCCCAAGCCGAAATCCAGAGGTGCTCATTTCATTCTATTGGGCCTCGGTGTGCTGCTCGGTGTACTAGCGCACCGCAGTTCCTGTCGCCGCCTCCACTTCACTATTACCATCTTCAGACCGCTACTTTTCGGTGATTCCGGCTTCAAATCGATTGGAAAAGGCATATAGTCACTCCGCCCTATTTTCAAATACGTGTTCTCTTGTCCATGTTAATCCCGTAACGCCCTCAGGTATCAGGGCACTCATTGGGCTATCCAGGAGAACGGTGGGTTTGGTTGCTTCTGACTATGGGTCTTTGGTTTGTGGTGATGGGCTCGCTGTCACGCCTCACTTCTTATACGAAAGACAGTCGAGAGAAGTCACTCTCAAATATATATAGATATAGCTATGTGCTCACTGAGGGAAGAGGCATCATATTCTCTACCACACACAATCCTCTCAATAAACACATTCTCATTCCCACAGCAACTTCAATCCTCTCAAACACATCCTCATTCCCACAACGACTTCAATTCTTTCAATAAACACATCCATCCTCATTCCCACAGCGACTTCAATCCGAAACATCTTTGTTCCACTGCACCAAAAGCTGTCCAGCTTCCTCTGACCAACTCGAATCAAAATGGCTGCTTGGAGATGCAAAGGCTGCAGTACCGTCAACGGATCTACTGTCAACAACTGCGCCGGGTGCGGATACCACAAAGCCCAGAAATGGGTCAAGATGATCTTCTGTGCCCACTGCGATGATGGGCCATATCTGGCTGCCAACAGCGTTGGCTGCATGAGGAGTGACTGTTACAAGTTGTTCGATGGGAACAGCCCGACCAAGTGGCAACCCAAAAATTAGGCTGGTGGCGGGGGGATGGGACAGGAGGTAACCGGAGGATGGAAGGGGACAGGAGGACTGGAGGGGACAGACGGTAGGGGTTGGGGCGTGGAAGAGCGAGGCCTGTGTATCGAGGTATACCAGATGATGATGGGGTTTGAAATATGGGCTGGCATTAGGATGGCACACTGGTTTGTTGGTTTCTGTTTTTGGTTCGCCATTGCATACTAATTACCTCGCAGGCCAGTGACGGCACACTACAGAATTCAACTTGAGACAACGCAATACAGTACAGAGGAGAACAGCACAGGTCATAGCAGGTGATGGGCGTTTCGGGGGCTTAGCATTGATAGGGAGGTTGGATTAAAGGGTGGCTCAGGCCTAGGCGTTTAGGTGGCGGAATAGTTTATCGATCGCTTTCTTAGATAATTGGAATTGACTTCAACTTGGCACGTCTACATCTCATGCCCAACCACTCACACTGCCTGTTTCTCAGCACCCCCTAGTCCACAACATTAAGTGAAGTCCAGACAGACACTTCCCATCGTCTTGGGAATGTGGAACATGCACACCTCTTTGTGGCACAGCTTGACCAAGAGTACATGATTCGGTGAGATTTTCCGATCTTAAAAACCGCATTTCAACGCTTCATAGCCCTGGATGCCTCTTCTGCACTGCCCCAGCCTACTACCCTCCATTTCCAACAAAAAGGGCGATATACTGCTCACGTGATACCAAATTTTAAGGGACTGGGTCCATCCGCCAGGCACCAGCAGAGTCAAAAAACGACACTGCTCCCATTCCGCTCAGCGTTTGAGCCTTGCACTAAAAGATAACATGCGCCTCTTTAGAATGGGTCCCGGACACCGCCGTCTCCCGATAGAAGCCCAGTTCGCAATCGTATTAGTTAGTGGTAAGGGTATTAGTTGGTCGTAAGGCTCAAAAGTTGATCTGAAAACTGGACTTAAAGGGAGCCCACACTCTGCCTCGTAGTACGGCACGGGCACGAGTGGTAAACAGAGGCGACACGTTCATTCTGAGTGACTTGCTGCGTACCTCCGAAGGCATGGTACTGACGGACAGCACTGCAATACTAATTCTAGTATTTTGGTCGTCGTCTCTCACCGCTGGAAGGAGGAGGTTACAAGGCTGAGGCTGGGCGGGCGAGGCTGTACGTTACGTATCCGCGGCCTGAATTCTCGACACTTTGATTCGTTTTATCAACGCCCAATCATACCTGGATGAGTTTGAGCCTCAACCTGAACATAAGCATAATCCCTCATGAGTTGAGTGACAATGGGGTTGGCGGTCAACTAACTCTGGCTATTGTTGCAACTGATCCAAACAAGGGAAAGGGAATATAATGAATAACATGACCGAAATTTACACTTTGCGTATCCCGTGGAGGTTCGACAACCATGCCAACAGTTCGCAGTGGGTCTTCACTCACCGAAACCGCCCTTCTCCAGTCGGGATGCACGCTTAACCCGTTACTGTGAGGCTTTTTTCGGCGCAGTACCGTGGAAGCTGTAGTCTGCCTGGTTATGGTGTGGAACAGGCCTATCGATGGACTCTTTCAGTGGTAATCACTTGGCTTGGCCAAAGTCGCCTTCTTTCCGGGCACCGCAACGGTGGCATATAGGGTTAGATGCCTGTTGACCTGGCCGTTGTACCCCCCACTGTGGGATGCTGGGGCGAGCGTTCAAGTGAACTGCTTGGGTTTCAACGCTCCATGCGATCTAACGACCGCCTCGACTGGTTCAGGAGGTATGTTCGGGCGCTCTAGGTGACATGGCAGGCTCATTTCGGTGAGTGAGATCGGATTTCTTATGTTTAGCCCTCACATTGGTCAATCGTGTTCCTATTTGTGGCACAGCAATAACGGTTCCTAATGGCATCCCTTGCTATATATACGATCTTAGAAGCCGATGAGGGTCAAAAGGCCAGACCAAAAACTCTCATCGCCATTGACATTGACATTTACTCTCACACTCTATTTCTATCTATCAATTGTGCCACCAATATATATTGCCCAGCAATATCACACCAACACCAACCAGCTTCCTCCCTACCGGCCGCAAAAGCTACAGCTCTGATACAACTATGGACGGTGTGGCTCAAACTTCAAGATCTATTTCAGTTATGAATATGGCCGCTCCTCAACTCCCACATGAACTTTCCTTCGCCAACTCGAGCGATTCTATGACAGCCTGCGGCGCTGGTCATGCACACTCGTTGAGCGATTGCATAAAGCACTGCTCCGATGTTTCCACCAACGACGCGGGCTTTGGAATGGGCTCAGACTCAGGGATCCAGTCTCGCGGCGCCCCACGGCTTTGGCAGTGTTGCGAATGTAACGGAGCAGGGCAGACGGTCAACATCATCGCTTGCGCCGGCTGTACCCACTATCGATGCGATTATTGCACTGTCTATGTATCACACAAATAGTGTCTCTGCACCACCGCCATTGACGACAACCACCGGAGGCCATTCTTTGGGCTTTACGAGGGAGCTAGGGTGCATTTTTTCAGTTACTATGGACTCGGTGTTTGGCATCATTTGGAATCAGCATGGGACGTTGCAAAGCGTTACGGGAATTTTTCGACTTCATGGCAGAGCGAGCGGGATATAGCGGCGAAAGGGGCGGGGTTTTGGCATTTTTTTTGGGGCATTTTTGATATTATTTTCTGTCTTTGTGTTTCTTTTTTTAGCTGAGATTAAGAATTGGCGCGGCATCATCCATGATTGGCATTTGGTGTTTTTGCATTTGTTGGAACAGGCTTCATGTACGAACAGCTTACTAGAACAGATCGAACAGACTTGGATAACGGAACGAACTCGTTAGATTTAGACTCACCTCGCACACGGCGCCTGCATTTGTTTTTTGAGTTTGTCATTATTTAATACAGTATTGCTTAGACTATTAACTTGTTTGTTACTGATATTGACATCGATACCCGGAGTGAAACATGAGCAATCCTAGACATCATAGAAACCACAAAACGTTATTCTATCTCCAAACAAGAAAACAATTCGAGACAAACGGCTTCCACTTGTGCCCTAAAACAGCCCCTCTAACAGCTCCTCCAACTCAGCATCTCAGCTCATTTTGGGCTCCACATCATGATACCACCCTCGTCGTCCTTGCTGTCACCAATCTTCGTAACAAACCTGTCCAGCAGGTCGAACCCAATACTGCGATAAAGACGCTCCCCCATCATGCTCGCCTCCAGTGAAACTGGCACGCCCTCTTTCTGCGCCTGCTCCAGCACCCACGCCATCAGTTTCTTCCCCACGCCCCTTCCTCGCCATTGCTCCGCCACAACAACACTCTGCACATACCACCGATTATTCCTATCCTCCCTGTCCTTCCAGTGCTTCTCATACTCCAACACCCCAGCCTTACTAAATTCCGCTTTCCCTTCGGCGCTCTCACTCCGATTTGGAAACACATATGCCGCACACTTCAAATAAACGCCATATCCCCACTCCACCAACCCCGACCACCACTTCTTCTCTTCCTTCTCTACCTGCAGCGCTCCCTCATCGTCCCCGAGCCGAACGCACTGCATATACCCGACCGTCTCCCCATCTCCTACGGCAACAAACCCCCTATTCCTGGGGCTCACCATGCGGTTCTTGATCCGTCTTTCAAACCACAGTAAATGATCCTCTGGGTATGACGCTCGGTGAGGTGTAGTCAAATCCGAAATTGGCTCGTTCCAATATGCGACTTGCGCGAGCTCTCCTGTACGCTTTGCATCCGCCCATACCATGGGGCGGATTTCCACAGAAGACGACGCACTTGCAGGCGGTGGTACCGGCCGGGTTGGAGGCAGTGGAAGAGGCATTTTAGAGGCGTTTTTCTGCCGTGTGCGTGCCGATTTTTTTTATTTGATAGAGAAGTTGATAGAGTTCTTTGATGAGTTGGAAAGAGAGCGGGAGGGGGTTGCTATTGTTATAACTTTTCTATTGTGATAAGTCAAAATTCTCACGTGAGCGGGATTTTTATTTTGCCGCGAGTGAGTCAGGCGGGGAATCTGGCCCGGTTTGGGTGTGTTGCTTACATCGGACCTGCCTCTTTGGGAACTCTATAAAATGCCCTGTAGTGCCCAAAGCGCACGATTACTGTAGTATGCGTCCGGTGTAGATGGGCGATTTTAGGTGCATGGGCACCTATATGGCCTAGACTGCGTTGCAATGGAATGTCCAGCTTACTAGGTGGGTAACACAACGTGGTATGCTTACGATGCAAGCGACTCTATGTGATCTAGAGGTATAATAATGTGAGGGTTCCTGGTGTATTTGTGGATAGGTTTTCGGATCCGGTCCAACATTCTTAAAAGCTAGAGTTGTTGTGGATTGGCGCTATTTTTGGAATTCAGTAATATGTTGCTAACTTGTGCGAGAGAGAAGGGGTCAAATAACAATATTATATTCAAAGCTATGATTACTTATTTGGGTATTCTAGCATGGCCAAGATATTTGGCTGCAAGGTAGCAAACGCCGTGGCTTAGGTATCATATAACCGTTTCATGATTGGGTGGCCATCCCTTCGTTTCCTATCATCTAAACCTTAAACCCACCTGGTGGATCATCACGCACAGCTTCAATCACTGCCTCTCGCATAGTTCTCCTTGGAGCGCGTCGGCCGGTCATAAGCTCGAACTGAGCAATACCCTGCTCGGGCAGGACGTCTAAGAAGTCGACGATGACCCATGCTTGCCCAGTGCGGGCGCGAAGGTCGCGGATTTGTCTCACAAGGTGAGTTTCAGTGTGGCGATATGCCAGCTGTCAGGTGAGTAAAGTCAGTCTCAATAATCTATAATCCTCATAGAGAGATCGGTGATGTACATACCTCCATGACAACGCCGCCTGTGGGACTCTGCAGCCACTGTTCGGGCATCTCAAACGAAGGGACGGGTTGGTTTTCGACACTGTGCGCGGGGAGGCACGACACGATAAGGGTGGGTGGACGCAGACCTGCGGGCCATGGCTCATCTCTTGATGGCAGCACCGTGACGACTGGAAGCTCGAACCTGAGCTGTCCGGCCCAGGCATTGAAGTGGTCGGCTACTGCAATAGCATTGGCAAGCGTGCGATTGAAAATGAAGATTCGACGGCAGCCAAGGCGTATAAGTGCATAGATGGCGGAACGGGCCATGCCTCCTGCGCCAATGATGAGACCAGTAGTCTTGGATGGCTGGACGGCATTCCGCGGCGACCCATTGCGACGAATCGATGTCATGATGCCGATCCAATCTGTGTTGTCACCGTAAAGGGCAACACATTGACCGGAACGCTTGGGTTCGGTGGCTTGTAAGGCGAGGGACTGTGTAGACGAGGGCAGTGCGCGCAACGGGACGACGGTGTTCACGGACCCAATGGCGTGGGCATGGTAGCTGACAGCGGAGAGGTGGGGTACTATGTCCATGCGAAGTGGTTGGTTGGTCGCGGAACCACCGAAATTGGGTTCGTTCGCAAGGCGAAGGAAGTCTTCGACGGAAGAGGTTTGATTAATGCTATAATCATGCGGCATACCGCAAACTTTATAAGCAGCCCCGTGCATCGCGGGAGAGAGACTGTAGGAGACCATAGCCCCACTGATATAGAAGTGGAGGGGCTGAAAGATGGACTTGTGGAACAGTCTTCGAAGAGCCTCTTCCGATGTGAGGCGACTGGTGGTTGGAGTCCTAGTTCGGTCGAGGACAGGATGGGTGACGGGCGAGAAAATCTTGTTCAGCGCCAGAGTTTCAATTCCGATGCTACCTGCATTATATGCTATAATGGGTAGGTGCGGTGCAGGGAGTTCTGCTGTTTTCTCCCAGAATATCTTGATGTCGTCGTTATCTTTCAACGTCTTCGCTGTTTGGACAAGTCTGACAATGTCAAAACTGAAGGACTGGGCTCGACTATAAAGCGCTAGCCGATCTGATTGCAGCCATCCAGAAGGAGGAGGCCTTCCATCATAGTAATGGGCAATGACTTTTGTCCTGCCCTTCTCACTGAGGGGTCGTCTGATGTTGCGATCCTCAAAATTCAAATCTATAGCGATGTAGTCGACACCAAGGCGCAGGCCTTGCTCAAGTAAAATGACAGCGATTTCTTGAGTGAATGGAATGCGAGCCTCTTGACCTACACTTGGCTGGCCTGATTTTGTATGGTCCTCAAGGTCCACCACACTGAGTATGATGGGAACCCCTATTTGCCTGCGAATCACGGCCACCAGCTTTGATATCACAGATAGCATACTTGCTGTCCACGTATCGATTTTCAGCTCCACGACATCACCGCCGCCTGATTCTAACTCAGACATGTCGATGTTTGAAGCGATTAAGTCTGAAAGAGATAAGGACAAGGCAAAGGTATATTGCCTTTTCTCAGGCGGCACAGCTCCAATCGAGAGTGGATTTTCGAGAGCAGCTAACCCATACCCATTGTTAGTGATGAAGTCAAGAAACCCGGAAAAGTCCTTTTTAGCATCTTTTAAGCCAAAGGAATAATTTGGATTTGCTCGGTCCAGAGGGCTGTCGGTGCCATTAGCCTCGCAGCTTGGGTCGTGTAAATTATAGTACTCGAAATTTGAACAAGATCGGTGCACCGAGTCAGCCCGCTCAAGCCGGCGCCCTTCATCCTCGGAAAGACCGAGAAGGTAACGAATGCGGTTGAAGTTCCGAACGATATGGACCACAGGATGTGATAGAGAGTATTCCTTCAGCGTCTCTTGGGCTTCCTTGGCCAAGCTTCCCATTCCGCATTCGATAATGCAATTGGATGTGTTCTCCTTTAACATTTTCTGGAGGGCATAGATGTTCTTCCTCTTAAACTCTTGCTGCCCATGCTCAGATAAAAAGGCCTTCCTAGATAGTCCCGTGACTTCTTCGAAATATTGATCTTCTGTGATGAGCCGGCGACCAAGGTGGATAGCTCCAATGAAACCCAGCGACCGTTTGCCTGATCCACGGCAACCAACGAGGACAATAGTAGCATTAGGGGCAAATTCTCGCCGGCCTTGCGGAGATTTTACACGATAAAGCTCGCCGATTTCAGCCAAAACTGCGTTCCTATCCTGGAGCGCTTCCATATCAGTAGTGGGGGAAGCCGCCATGATTGGAGGATTCATTTTCTCGTGAGTCTAACAATGCAAGACTTTATTAGGCGGTAGTCTTGATCAAACTTTCGCCCCAACATATCTAGATGCATAATAGGGCCTCATAAACTTATAGATGTTTTATTTCTCCAGAATTGTTGTTTTGCAAATCATGTCGTGCGACGTCAACTCCGATCCTTTGGTTAGTCAGCAACGCAAAACCGGGTAAAGTATCTCCCCGTGGTAGCCGGATCTAACATCCCCAGATTGATCGGCCATGAGTGCCGGGGTTACATCACAACAATATCTGACCTTACCTTAACCACCAATTATCTCCGACTTGAGTAACGGTAGAGGCCGTGGCATATGAGGCTCCAGTTTAAAGGCTTATCATATCAGAAACCGCGTCTTGTCCGCCCTCCAACGCAACAATTCCTAGGCGCCGGGAACTGCTCCATATATGGCACAAGCCGCCTTCCTTGAAGTATTCAATTTGAAGGACGAATCTATCCTTGGCGACCAGAATTCTGGGACGGTCAAGAATGGGCCAGCTCGAGAATAAATTTGGAAGAGAGAACATACCCTCTTGGGCACACACCAATGGTGGCGGTTTCGTAAAGGGCATTCTGTTGTAGAAGGCTGCCCGCGCAGCTCGCAAACGAGACGATGAGTCCTCCCGCAGTTCAGCGCAAACGCGTGGCTCAGGCCTGCGACCGATGCCGGAGCAGGAAAGATAAATGTGACGGCGCGAAGCCCGTCTGCTCAGCCTGTGCAGTACGAGGGCATTCGTGCTCTTATGACCCAGCCGTAAAGAAAAGAGGGCTTCCGGAGGGGTATGTACGAGGACTGGAGAACCTTTGGGGCTTTACGATACGGGAGGCACCGGAAGTCGAAGCAAATGTGATTTCCTTGATGGAGCAGAGGCACGGAACAGACGCTCTACCACGAGGCTGGAACAGCAAAGATGGCGAGGCATTGTCGGATACATGGAGGAAAAGCCGTTTATCTCGAGAATTAGACTCGCTCCTCCCGCTTCTTGATATAACTGATGACAGGCCGGCGAAGAGGAGACGCCAAGATAGCTCCTTTACCCCACCGACTGAGGCTTCCGCATTCGATCCCGCATTTGTACCCCCTCGCGAAACATATCCGGTGAAAGGAGAGCAGCAAACCTCCTCTGCCATATTTCCTGCGCCGATTTTCAATGGCGCCTCGTCTTCAGAGGCAATGAAGCTCACAGATTCCCAACAAATTCACCTTCCCCACAATGCCTGGGAGCTTCTTGATGTATATTTCTCTTATACTCATTGCTGGTTACCAATTATTGAGAAACATAACTCTCTGCGGGCATCTTATCTCTATCCTACATCAATCTCCTCGTCCATGCCGGGTTCTGGAGACCATGCAGCCTTATGGGCGATATTGGCCTACGCAGAATGTCATCAGGCTATTATACGGAGAAACATGACACACGGTCTTCAGCAAAACGACCCTTGGATGGCAAGTGATACGTATAAAACTGCCCGAAGCCTTATCCCAGATGAAGACGGCGTCTTTGAGCTTGGACACATTCAAAGTCTACTTATTCTCACCCTTCTAAATATGGGCATGAATAGATGGAAGCAAGCATGGTCACTCATTGGTCAGGCAGTTCGCATGGCACTTGAGCTTCGTCTTGAAAAGTGTCCAGATGATGCCAAGTCCAGGAATAGGCATACGTTCTTCGGTTGCTTTGTATTGGAAACTCTTGTGGCAGCTCGACTAAACAGAAGCCCTCATCTCCGAGCGCAAGATGCGTTGAACTGCGGCCTGTTGCTTGAGGATGGCTCGGATGAGTGGAGCCCATGGGTAGACAGCATCGGGATTCGTCGAAACAGTGAAAGCTCTTCTCGAGGTCCCGCTTCGACCCTGAGTACATTTAATCGGTTGGTTCAAATATCGGCAGTGTTAAATGCCATTGTCTGCGGATACTCTATTGGAGCCGAGGACCATGGGAAGTTTGACCTACTGCTCCGTAAATTCGGCTGGGACTCAAAAGCTCTGGACAAACCTGGCCCCCCACTTCTTCCTCATCAGTACCATCTCAGCTGCCTTTATAGCGCCACGCGCGCTCCTGTGCATGCACACCAACGCGGACAGGCAAGCCGGGCAGAGGAGTCCCTTCCCGACCTACTTGATGGCCTTCGGAAAAATTATGGGCTCGCTGCTGTTCCTCCTACCTTTGATTGTCTAGCCCATGTTTATATCCGGCAGTACGCTTCCCATGGAAGAACTGTGGCTTCTGAGGAGGCCTTAAATAGCCTGGAGGAGTTATTAACTGAAATGGCGCAGACATGGCCTACGTTCCAAGACACCCTCTTGGAGCTGGGTAAGTTCCGGTCTTCAATGTCTGGAGCGAATGTTCCGCTCTCACGATTCAGTAACCTCCCGAATACCAACCCAACCACTACAGTTGGGAAAGATATTAATTTAAAGGAAAGTCGACCGCAGAGACATCCGTCACTTGATGAGCCTATGAACACGCCGAGTTCATCAGAATACACTTCGTCCGGACAAGCAATTCTTGAAGCTGCGATACAGTTCGACCCCTCGTTACTATTGATGGACGATGAAATAAAGCCAATAAGCACTCCCTGGTCCTTGCCAGTTGGAAATCTTACCCTAGCAGCCAATTCTCCCAATATACCTCAGCCAAGCGGAGGCCCGGCGTCGCTACCATACTACCCGATGTTTGACTCCCAGACCGATGATGACGCTCTCTTTAACGAGTTCGCAACCTTGGATGCCATGAAATGGCAAGTTCTCACACTCACCTTGCACTTTTAACCCGCTAACTAACAACGCAGGACCAATAACTGGGACCAGAGCCTCCAGAACCTCGGTTTCACAGACCTGGATAATATGAAGCAAGACTTCCACGCTTTCTTCCAAGAGCCAAATCTTCGACCCTCCAATGAGCATGATATGGGCGATCATTTAATGGCTGGCTCCGCGGCCCTAATGGAGTACCCAAGTCCGCACATGGAAGCTAGTCAGATTCTGCAGGCACTCTCTGCGTCCGAGATCCCAGTGCTGCCAAGTCGTCAAGATGGAGGCTGACTTGTAAGTCGATGCGATGGCATCTCAATAATTTCTATTTGGTAGAGGCTTTATTATGACCCTGTACTCCATCGTGCGCCACAATCAACTATATGGTTGCGGTTAAACAGCGAGGAGGACGCGGTGTATCTGTGCGGGATCACATATCGTGAATATGGTCTCCACAAGCGTGAAGATGGCAACTATGCCTCCTCAGTGTGTCCAAGGGCATAGACTAACGTCGAAACATTACCTGTTTTTCCCACAGGGGACAAAGGTGAAGGGGACGTGTGGATCTCAAGGGACGGCTGGAGGAGGTATACCTTCGTCAGGCAGTCGTGGCGTAATAACGTCTAAACTTCGAAGCCTGGGATATGTAGGATAGATATTAGGGATTAGGCATGGTGTTGTATCCGTTGTAATACTGTGTATGTCACCATCTATAGCCAACTGCTATTTGCATAATACATGGGTAGCTGGAATGTGATAAAGTTACGTAGAGGGTTTTCTCCCGAAGAGGCATTTATCGTCGGAGCTTCGCAAATAAATTTGGAATTGAAGCCCAAAAGTAGCGTCTATAGATTAGAAGTAGTTTCCCTATAATATTCTTAAACTTGTCGCCATGAATTTGCAATTTCACTTCGCAGACGTTGGCGTGGCGAGCCTCAATCGACACCCCTACCAATAAATTTGTCAAGCTACCACAACCTTCCCGAGGCCAAGGCCAAACCTTAATATTGACTGAACCACATAACTCCGGGCCAGCCAACAACACAGCATCGCATTGATACCCTCAGACACCGCGCAATCCGACGCAATAACCTCAATCCCATTACCTTCGTGCGCTAATCCAATACAAACCACCACATCCCACGCGCATCCAACCACACCCCCGCCAATCCCGCACCCTCCACGCAACAATGCCCTCCTCCTGCAAAGACATCCGTACGTCCCCCCACCCCCCTCCTCCTCCCTCCCACACTAACCCACCCCAGGCGAAGCCCTCGCGCAATGCCTCCAGCAATCCGACTGCATAATGATCCAACGGAACACCCCAGCCGACTGTCTGCGTCCGCCGCTCATCGACACCCTGCCTACGCAGTGCCAGCAGCTTAAGAGGGGATACGGCGAGTGCAAGCGCGGGATGGTCGATATGCGCAAGCGGTTCCGCGGGAACCAGCCTATTGCGATGGGGAAGTTGGGAGAGCCGGAGAAGAAGAGCGGGCAGCTTTATGCTGGGAAGGCGGCGTTTGGGGGGGTCAAGGAGACGAGTGGCGATGAGCCGGAGCCGAGGGATTGGAGGGAGGTGGAGAATGAGAAGTTTAGGGAGGGGAAGGCGTAGGTTTTGGCTTGGGGCTTGGAAAATGGGTGTGCGAAAGAGGATAGGGTATAACATGGGCGGCGTTCTGAGGGAAAATATCACCTAGAGGCCGCTTTGCATTGCTGGCGTTCATACATCTTTGGATATACTGTACTATACATACTCACAACCGTGTACAATCAACAAGCGCGCAAGGCAATACGAGCGATTTATTCGGAATCAGACATGCCATGTGTTCCTTCCTACTATATCATCTATACACGATTTTGGTATTCGTACAGTTCCCGTTCACGTCTCAAAAGCAAAATCTAGCTCTTTCTCATTGCGCCTTCTTTCCCTTCGCTGCCGGTGGAGCACTGTACAACCACAACCCCACGAAGATAATCCACCCAACAACTGTGACTGCAACACCCGAGATCCATGGCCATGCGGCGCTGATGACCCAACTGCGTGGCCATTCGTCGTGTGCAAAGTGGCGTACAGTGACGGTTGTCTTGTCCTCGATGTTAGAGAGGAAGGGGCGACGGAACTCGACCAGGAAGTTGAAGATTCCATGCTGATCTGGCAGCTTGAAGGTCGTGGTGAAGACGCTGGATGAAGGATTCGTCTGAGTGCGCTCCAGATTCAGTCGGTGGAAGGGCGAGAGCATAGAGAACTCGAGCTGAACATCGTCACCGGTGGCGGGTACGAAGGGGACATACTCCTTCCACGACCATTCAGATAGCTCAATCGAGTAAGTCTAGGAGTAGTTAGTATATGATTCTCACTTTTGGCACAAAAAATCCACTTACAACAGTGTTCTTGACGCGGTAGATCTTGGGGTTCGTCAACGAAGCATTGGGTGTTTTCAACCCCTCTTCGTTGAGGAAATGCGTAACAGACTCCACCTTCAGGACTCCAACCTCATTGAAAGTCCATCCGGAGATCTCCTTCGCAAATGCCTCATTCGCAGCCGCAGCAACCTTGCCGCCAGCAACTTGGACCTTCCCCTTGAACCACTTATCCTCCAGCATCTCCGCTGCGCCCAAGACAGTGAATCTCGCTGAGTTGCGAGCCTGCATGGTGGTCACGAGAGACAGTTGCTGGCCAACCGCGAACGGGTCCTCAACAGCCTCAACCTCCTCCTTGGGATTGTATGAGTATGCCGTGCCGGGGGCGCGAAGGACGGGAGTCAGGTACGGGCTATCGTTGCCTAGAGTCTGGCCCACGCCGTGGGGGAACGCGATGACCTCGTTCTTGAGGATGCCGCCGAAGAAGTTGCGAACACCGGGGCGCACAGCGCTTGGGCGGGGAACGAGAACGACATCGTGGGATTCGGGGGCAGAGAGGCTGTCGTAGTTGAAGTGGTCGACCACTATCGAGTTGCGGTCGGTGGGGAGGTGGATATCAAGCTCAAGTAGAAGTGATACGAGAGCTGATGGTGTCGGGTTGGATGAGGAGAGGGTGAGCAGGATGTTGCCCTCGGTATTGATGAACTTCAACAAAGTTTGGGGAGTGAGATTGGGTCCCAGGCCTATTATAATTAGCACACAGCGGTCCAATGTCATTCAATGGGTGCTGACCTTTCGACTTGGATGGGAGGATGAGAAGGTGATCATAAGCTCTCTCGCCAAGCTCGAACAGCGCCAAACTATCACTCTTTGGCGATTCAAATGTAATATCAAAGCCCCGACCTACAATCACCCGAAAGTTAGCTGGAATCCAATTGTATCTGCCAGTTCTGTCTCCCAGCCGTGCGCTTACCTTTCAGGTCCCCAAAGAACTTAGAGTACTTCTCCTTCTCTGCAAGCTCCTCCAGTACCACCAGTAATCTGTTTCCACTGGTGCTAAGGGCACTGGCAATGCCTAGCAGCCCTAGAATGAGAAAAGACAGTAGCACCCTCATTGTCGTCGTTGTCTGGTTGCGCAATCAGAGCACCGTCAATCAGTGAGCTTGGGGAAACGTATGCGACTCGTATGCCAAGACCCAGTACCAACAGGGGTGGCAGAGCTAAAATATATATCACGTGATGTCACCAAATGCCCGAGCTTGGACATTCTTGCGGCTCCGTCAACGTCGTTCGAATAGTCAGGTTGTATCACGACGGCGTTCCTCCCCACTGATCCTCTCCAATTAGTCTGCGAACCTCTCAATCCAGGTGTGTATTACCCAGCTATAGCTGCACTATAGCTGCAGTTCCATTTATGCGTCGCAATTGCTGACCAGACTTGACGCAGACACGATGTCGGTGCCGCGCTTCTTTTCGCAGCCCCTCAAGTACCTGCACTGGGCTTCCATCGAGAAACCCGCCATCTTCTACTCCATCATCGTTGGCAGCATTGGTCCCGTTCTTGTTCTCACAGTACCAAAGATCAGACACCGCTTGGGCGATGGGCCGAGACCCCCGATTCCCTCGACATATCCTAGTACGTTCCTTCACCCTTCAATACGCACATACGTGTGACAATGAACGCCGAGCGATTGGTGGCTGCGGCCTCGTTGAAATTTGAAGAATTCCGTGCTAATTGATTTGCTTTAGTTCCCGCGGGTCCAAGGAAACAACTGAGCGGCTACGATGATTAGAGGCTTGGGGTTGTAGATATGGTGTTGGGGAATCCAAAGAGTGGTTGACAAGGGAACTGTTGTTTGTACATAAGGTTGGGAAAGCATACTTGGTGTGGAATTGAACTATTTCAGTTATGTTTTGCGCCTTCAGAATTGCTTCCAATGTTTTGGGGATGAAGTGACAAGGCGCTCCACTCGAAACAGTCCACCCACGGCAATTTCAACTATCACAATGGCTACAAATTAGCTACGGTCATTTTCCCTGCTATCAAGTAACCCGGTGTCAAGTTGCGAAGCTATTTGCTCAGTTGTTCAAATCGACCTTAGTATTTCAATCCACTCTTAAAATATTGAGCTCATGACCAAACAAGCACATATCTCTAGCTCTCCTCAATATTTCAGGGTATCACTGGTATGCTATTCTAATAGCTATATCTATATAGCTTTCATTCGCCCTGTTATCTGACAGCCTCAAGGGTGTAGAAATTGCGCACACTCGCTCGGATAGGACATACGGTGTCCGAGCTATCAGTGTGTGTCCAAAGGCGAGCTAAGCCTCGTGCCTCATGTTTCTCACTCGAGGTAGCCATATACCTCAGAGCGCCATATCCGGGACAATCATGAACCGATTCTTTTACCACAGGCACATCTTTGCCAGCAAACCCTAGTGCTGACGACTGTCCATGGCGAGCTTGTTTCTAGTAGGCTCCATGCCTCTGTGGCCAATTTAGCAGGTCTAACTTTCAGATCTCACGTAGTTCCAGGGTCATTCAATCCAACTCAAACATTTTGCTGCGGTACCAGATGGTATCTGAGAAATCGTCTCTGGACTGAGGCGAATCGTCTTTGGACTGAGGAAAAGGGAAGAGGCTCTCAAGGCTTTCGTAACAAGTCAGGATATCCGGATATACCTTAATGAAATCCCTACGCACTGTGTTAGTGGCGACAGATATGAACACTCTCTCGAGAACTTACTTCGATTCATCGGTTAGGCGTGAAAGGTCATTCCCAATAAGAACAGCTGGCGGGCCCTTCTTTCCAACTTCGTCATAGACGACTGGATAGCAGTGGATGGCGTATACCAACGAGCTGGAGTCGATGAGGTCAAATCCTTCGGGGCTCTCGAAAACTTTAAAGCCAAGAGACTGCAAAAATTCTTTATCGAGGAGAGAAAAGGCTGGATCTTGTGCTATCACGGGAATTTCCAATATCGCTGCCATTTGTCAGTATTATTCTCCTTAACCACCATCACGAAGAACCCACCTAAAGTTTTCCTAATCGTGGCCAACGCAGCCAACTGCGTAAAAGTAGTCCTCGAGAAATCCCCCATCCGCGTCTGAAACGACCCCAGTCCCATAATCACCACATTCTTGACCTGACTCTTCCCCTCATACGGCTGAACGAGCTTTATAAGCTCCTTGCAGGCGTTGCTCTCTTCCCATTTATCCTTTAGGCTCTCATATTTTGCCGTTACTTCTTCGAGGGTATAGATCACGACATCGAAGCCCCATTTCTTGATTTTTGCCTTAGTCGCGTCAGGCTTGATCGTTCGGCCGCCGACGACGTGGGCCCAGCCGTCTTCGTCTTCGATTATTGTGCGCTTCGTCCTGACGGCCTTGTTGGCGCGCTTGTTTTTCTTGGTCTTTGTAGCCGTCATCTTGTTAGGCGTATGTTTGGGGCCGAAGAATGTAGGCTTATGGAAGCTTACGCTGCCCTCGGAATACTTATTAAAATATCGGTTCTCAGGCAACCGTCGTGGTCGCGAGAGGGTAATTTTTTGGCTGGCAGAAATGGGGGGTCACCGCTCCACCGCCTTCAAATCCCACGTGATAAATCGCCAATCGCGGGGGAAGTAGCATCGACGTTACAGTGCCTATACAACTTCATGATAGAGGTAGATTCCTTATTTTGTATCAAGCTAATCAAGCAGAAGAAGATTTCATGTCATCATAATTTCGGTTATTAATCTAATTGTTTTGAACATGTCCCAGTTTCAACCCTTTCGCCCCCAACCCTAACCCAGTATTCGCCGTCTAATCCTCATGGTCCGTAGTCTTCACTATATCCGCCCATTCCTCCAACTCTTTAGCTTGCCTAGCCTGAACACCGGCAATTACTTTAACTGCATCGCTCCCAAGTGCCAACCTCAGGGGAAGCTTCTTCCCTGAAGCACGACCCGTGAGAGTCAATACCTCAATGATAACTGCCGCGCCCTTAACCGGATCACCAGGTTGGTTTCGATTGACCTTGACCAGCATATCCCTAACTGGGTCCATCATAGGCCTCAAATCGTCAATGACAGTTTTGCTCTGGATCTTCGCGTCCGAACCCAGGAAGTTCGTGCGGAAATACCCTGGATCGATCATCACGGCTTGGATACCTAGGTGAGCCTCCTCCTGGCGTAGTGCCTCAGTGATACCCACGAGAGCCATCTTGGATGCGCTGTAATATCCGTACCCAGCATCACTGTGCCATCCAGCAATAGACCCTAGGTTCGCAACGACCCCTTTCTTGGCCGCGCGCATGTATGGCAACACCGCACGAATTACGGCGGCATGGCCAAAAAAGTTTGTGCTGAATTGAGCGCGGATTTCGGCATCGCTTGCTTCCTCGACGGCTGCTTCTAAGATGTAGCCGGCATTGTTGATTAGATAGTCGATTGAGCCATAGGCGTCAATGGCATCTTTGGCGACCTTCTGGATCACGTCGTCGGGGGAGGTGATGTCGAGGGAGAGCGTCAGAGCGCCGAGTTTCTTGAGTTCACTGAGCTTTGATGCATTGCGAGCAGTGGCGACGACTTTATCACCGCGAGCGAGGGCTTGTCGAGCAATTTGGTCGCCGAAGCCTGACGAGCATCCGCTGATAAACCAAACAGCCATTGTAAGAGATGGGTGAAGTGGAGCTGTGCTGGTTTTTATAATGAAAGAGATGTGTATTTGAAGTTGTAGATATGAAATGTATCAGAAGTGTAGCTCTTGACGATATTCCGAGAATGAAACCATTATTGAAGACGAACAGACCTAACTATATATACCCGAGGTTTTCGAACTAGACCTTCGGAGAGAAGCATATCTCCTTGCATCTTGCATTAAAGTTCTTAGAACGATCGGTGTTAGCATCGGTATTACATCATACCCTGCATGAATGTTGTAAGGTTATTTTTCCCCGACACGCTTAAAGATGCTAAGAAACCGAGGGGTGGTTGCTGCAGGCGCTACTCCTATCGCCGGTGCGACTCGTCCATCAGCCATAACTCCGGTTAGCTCCACCAGAACCGAATAACGCTTAAAAATTATGCCTTGTATACAAGGCTGAATAAAATGCTGCCAGGATACACCCCTGCACGTGCCCTGGTGCCTTTTTGTTCTGGCTATCGTGGCTTAGTCATCCACAGCATCTAGACCGCCGCCTGGCACATCACAAGGCTGAGAGGAGAGGATGTCACTGCCCGCCTTCTCGTCCCCACAGATCACAAGGTGCATGTTCCAAGCTGCTTCGCCACCACACCCTCATAGCTTGAGAGTTAAATGTCCTTGGTCCCTGCCATGATATAGAACCAGTCCCTCTTTTGCTTGTATATTTCTACCCAACTCCCTCTGCCCGCTCCCTTCGTCACCGCCCGAAACGGTTGCCCCGCGATGTCTCAACCAGCACTGGACCTCTTCGTCCTCACCTACAACTGCGCCCACAACGCCATCGATGTGCCCAGTTTATCATCCACCCTCTTTAATGCGGTTGACCATGTGCCCGACCTCCTCATCATCTCCCTCCAGGAGATGAGCCCTCTCTCACACGGCCTAATCGGCGGCTCACTGCTCTCCCCTTTCTTCAGTCGCATATCCGAAGCTGTCGAGATCGCAGCGCGCAAGCTCTCCGGCGACTCCCCCGTTGCAGGCAGCAGCTCTAACTCGGAGCCGCGCATCTTCACAAATGTCGCGATCCGAAACATCGGGATGACGGGCATCATGGCGTTCTCCCGCGACGCGGCCGCGATACAAAATCTCCAGACAGGAGAGGTGGGGCTGGGTATCAGCTCTATGGGGAATAAAGGCGGTGTCGGGCTTCGCTTTACGTATGCGGATGCGAAGAGTGGGGGGGAGACGGAGCTCACGTTCGTTGCGGCGCATTTGGCGGCTATGGAGTGGGATTGGGAGCGGAGGAACGAGGATTGGAAGAATATCGTTAGACGGCTAGTCTTCACCCCAGCGGATGGGGGTGAGGGGGGAAATGCGGCAAGGGCAAGAGTGGGTAGTGAGGAGGCGCCGCTGCTTGGGGAGGGCGAGAGCGCCAATGGGATATACAAGCCAACGAGCCACTTGTTCGTCGCCGGGGATCTGAATTATCGCACGAGCGATACGAAGCCCGGGCCTGACGACCACGAAGTCTCGTTTCCGCAACCCCATGACACCGTGGAGAGTCCACGACACTACTCCCACCTTTTCAAACATGACCAACTCACTCGGGAGCGATTGGCTGGTAGGACTTTCCACGGCCTGAGCGAGGCACCTATCACCTTTCCCCCAACGTACAAGTTTGACGAGGGTCCATACTTGACTGCAGACGAGGATACGAAGGCGTGGGCATGGGCATCTCACCGTTGGCCCAGCTGGACAGACCGGGTTCTCTTCCTCGAGGCCCCTAAATGGATGGAGCGAAAAGACGGCAATGCAAAGATTGAAGTGCAGAAGTACGAACCGCTACCACTGTTCAAAACTAGCGATCATCGCGCTGTGCTTCTGAGCGTCAAGGTGCCGTTGGTGAGTATTCCGGAGCCGGATGAGGATGAAGACTCAACTAGCTCGGATCCACGCATCAACCCGCCGTTTGAGATTGATCCGGACTGGAGCACGGCTCGGGCGATAGCAAGGAAGGAGGAGTTGTTTGTAGGCGTAACTGGCTACATTACTGGAACGTGGGAGGGCCGGTGTATCATTGGCGGGACGGTTGCTGCATTGGTGGCGGGTTATTTCTTACTTCTTGCTGCGTTTGGAAATTAATTGTCTTATAACGTAGACGTGAAGATTCACGAGAAGGGTGGTAATGAGGTATAGGTAATGTGCCAAGAAGATTGTTGACGGTGGTCGCTGGTATATTCTAGAAGGGAGATACCACTCAATTTTTGCCAATGGCGAGAGACATATAGGGGCTCAGTGGCATTGGCCATGGCAGCCCGTTGATATTATACAGTATCCATTATATTACGAGAATAAACGAATGTTGTTGATATGCCAATATTCGTCCATATTGCCAAATAGCCTCGATTTGCGGCTTTACCAAGACAAACTCACAAGGCCCGTTGCTGCATGCTCATTCGCAAATACCCTCTATTTATTTTTAACCATGTTTTATACCACTATATTCTTACATTACCCCCCCACCTATGAACTCAACCACCTCAAATCAATCTGCTTCCTCCTCACCATCGGCGCCACAAACCCCACCCCAACCGCCAACCCCACAACTGTACTCACAAGCGCCACCTTATTAAACCCAGCCCCCAACACATCAAACGACAAACTCGGCATAATCCTCGTCCCAAACACATCAACCCCATACGCAAACACAACACTCGTACTCTCCAACAGCGCCGGCGCAACAATCACACCCCGCACCCCAACCACCTCGCGCTGGTGCGTCAGCACCCCGCGAGGATCAAAGTCAAGCTGCGGAATATACACCATCAGGCCCTCTTCGGCTGCTGCCGCCGCGGCGGCCTTGCTGCTAATATCGATTGGGCGGCGCGCATCGAGGAGGTTGCGGGGGAGTCCGATGATGGAGTTTGAACGCGGGAGCGTGGCCAGGATCTGGCGCGACGTGATGCCCTGGCGCGTCTGGGTGACGGTCATATGCGTGATAGGCTCGGGGATGATGTAGGCCTGCGAGATGACGTGGGGGAGGGTGAATCCCTCTGGCGACTCTGCAGGGTGGAGGCTGGAGAAGTTGGCGGCGGAGCCGAGGGGCCCGCGGTCGTTGGCGAGCTCGGATTCGTAGAGCTCGGCGATGAGGAGCTGGTAGCCTTGTGCTTCGGGGAGGGCGGACTCGGAGGTGGATGCGCTGGGAGAGGCGAAGAAGGAGTAGGCGAACCAGTTCTCGCTCAGGGTGGCGGTGATGGGCTGGGCGGTGTCGACGTTGGCGTGCGTGGTGGAGTAGAGGAGCGTGCCGGAGATCGAGTCGAGGAGGTAGAATGATGCGGTTGATTTTGCCTCTGCCACGGTGCTGATCAGGATGATGTTTGGGTTCAGGTACTTGTACAGCACGCTGCGGTCAGCGAGAGCACGCCCGATGGAGGCGACAGGATCGTGCGGGGGCCTGGCATTGACAGAGATGATTTTTTCACCAGCGACGGGCTTGAAGGTCCAAGTGACGGTTGAGATTGCGTTGTCTCCCTTGAGGGTGAATTGGACGCCATTGACCTCGCCATTTGCGCCGCGGACAACAAGAGAGTCCTTTGGTGCATAATCCTTAGGAATTGGTGGAGAGAGGCCTCCGGGTCCAATTGGAAGAAGCCACTTGCCCCAGGGGCTGTCTACCAGAGCGGTGCTTTGGATGTGCGATGGCTCGATAGGCGGTGATATATCAACGGTAGCTCCGCTAATGGTCATTATGATGATACACTCGCCTCCGCTTCCCATAATATTTGTAACGCCATTCTGGTTATCAACATAGATGCCCTTCACATCCCATTTCTCTCCAGCGGGGATCTCAAAGGCCTGGTGCGACCAGACGACAGCTCCCCTGGCGGCGGTATCAAGGCAATACACGCGTCCGCGCTCAGTTGCGACAATCACGAGTTTGCGGAATCCGAAGCCGTCTCTTGCCAACAAGCTTGTGGATACAGGGTTGGCGTCGCCGGGGAGGAGACTGGCGAGTATCCGCTTCGGCAGCTGTTGCAAATGTCCAGGCAGATACTGGAGCTCGGTGACATGGCGAGCGAGTCTGTGGAAATAAGCTTGGAGCGGGTTGCTATGCGCCTCCACATCCAAAGCCTCGGCCAAGCTTTCCTCCTCTGGAATCTCTGCAAAGGCAGCGGCGACAGATCCGGAAAGTCCCTCAGCGCGCGCCCAGTCGGGCACTCCGTTGCGAATCATAATCCAGTTTTGGTTGGTAGTCAGGACAGCAGAGCGGACGGCGTAAGTATCAGCAGTCTTGCTGACAACCTCGGCAACACCGTAGGAAGCTCTGCCAGCGCCGGGCTCGGATGCCAGCGGGAACTTTTGGAGCACACCGTGGGAGTTCGATGACAGAATTGTAACCTCGTCGTCCGTGATCCGAGTGAAGAAGACATTTGCATCCCTGGAGCTTGTCGCAAACGAACCAGGACCAGCAAGCTTGGGGAGGTGATAACCCTCGTTCACAGTTGCAGCCGCGATGTCCACATGGTACACATCAGCCCAATGGCTCGTCGCCGTCTGGCTGTGAACCAAGAAATGGGGCTTAGACTGGATCAAATGCGGCGCGTGAATGACGACCTTTGTCAGCTCCTCTGGAGTTTTGCTCAACGAGAGACTGTGAACCGCTTGTGTGCCAAGAATGTTGACCTTCAGGGTCTTCAGATCACGATCAGCCCATGCCACAATCGGCGCAGCAACGTTCGCACCGACGAAGAGCACATCCTCCCGGGTATGCACATCCACCTTGCTCGCCAAAGTATGCTCGTTCACCTTCTTCCCCGTAACCGGATCCAAGCTGGTGACCTTGATGTTATACCCACCCCACGCCCCATGCAGACTGATCACAAACACACTCTTCGTATCCGTGCTAACCTGCACCGGCACCGCCCCCTTCTCCCCCTCCACCTCCCACTTCACCGCCCCCGTATTCCCATCCAGGCGTCTAACCACCCCTCCCTTCACCCCCTCAAACAGCACCAGCGCATCCTTCTCCTCCCCCTCCGTGCCCAGGACCTCCACATCCCTCGCCTTGCCCACAAACTCATTCCCCCACACCTCCCTCCCCGTCACCGCATCCCACGAATTCACATATCCCCCCAACGCACTAAGCACCCTCTTCTCGCCCTCCACACCACGAAGGTACCCATCCACCCTCCCCCCCGCCTCAAACTCATTCGTACGATTCGCCTTCGCAGCCAGAAACTGGCGCCACACCAGCGCTCCCGTGCCGGGGTTGACGGCTCCCAGCACACCGAGGTCGCTGAGGGTGTAGAGGAGCGACGCGGACTTGGGATCGGCGTGCGGGCGGTGGAAGAATGTCGTGCTGGGGAGGGGGAGGCCCAGGAGCGCGTGGTGGAAGTCGGTGGTGTAGGCTTCGTCGGCGAAGACGGCGGTGGTGGGGGGGAGGAGGGAGAGCGCGAGGGAGAGGAGGACTAGTGGTGATGAGGCGCGCATTTTTGGTGAGTTGGTGAGGCGTGCTGCCTCTGCGTGGTTTGGGGAGCTGGAGAGCTTGGGGGGGAGCTGTGCATTGGAGATGATGTATGTCGTGAGGGTACGGCGGCCGGGAGGGGACGGTGGTGCGGTGACAGGGGTGACGTACTATGCTGGCTAAAAATCTAAAGGGGGACTGGAGGTGGCAGGTGTGATTACAGCAACTGTAATCAAAATAAAGGCTTTCAATTACTAGAGGCTATTATTGTCACATTGGTTACTCAATAATACAAATAGGGGGACAGATATCATCAGCTTAAACTTTCCAAAAAAAAAATAGTGGTGTTCATAGTCTCTATTATTCGTGCCATGTAATATTATAAATTTATAAATAATCTCCAACCACGACCAAGTAAATAAAGACTCATATAATGAAGAAGAATCCATCATCCATTCCTATCTAATCACCAAATATAAACCGGGCCCCCCCTCATCCCGCATCATGAAGGCAACCAAAAGCCTCTATACTCAAAAAATTAACCCGCCTCCCCAACCCAAATCGGTAAAAAACACGAACTAAAACGCCGTGGTATCTACACATATGAATCTCCTCATGACATGATATCTGCATAAAACGCGTCCCTCTCTCATCATCATCGCATGCCCCTCCGCATCACGACTATTTGTTGCATCCATCCCTCCTCTTGATATTCGAAGGCGACAAGCATTACTCCCTCTGCCCCTCATTAAGCACCAACTCCACAACCAGCTGACAGTTCGCCATCTCCGGATGCGCCATCGCCACCTTCAGCGACCTCCTCGCCATCGTACTCGCGCCCTGCACCCCGTAATCCAGACACCTAACGTCCTTCCCCGCGATGATCTGTCTCAGGCGGCCATTCTCCGCGTTCCGCACCTCGACGAAGTCCGTGTCGAAGAGGATCAGGTACGCGCCGAACATGGCGGCCGACTTGGCCTTGCCGACGAACTCGAGGACCACGCTGCGCGAGACCTCGCCGTGCTTGTCGATGTAGACGCCGCAGTCCTGGTAGCAGAGGAGGAACTCGGCGTCGGAGAGGCGGAACATGCCTAGCGGCTTCTGGTCTTTGAGACGGTCGGCTATGGATGCGATGTTGGGCTGGTTGGGGTCGGGGATGCTCATCGTAATCTTCTTGTCTAGTGTGAGGAGCTCGAATCCCTTGATTGTGCAGACGGCGATGTAGGAGTGGAAGAGATTAATACCGAAGCATTCCACGGGGATATAGAACTCGTCGAACTCGCGGAAGAACTCAGTTGTGCCGCCACCCGTCTTGGATCGCCCGAAAAGTTTCGATTTCTTCTCAGACGATTTCTGGAAGACAGGCTCCAACACCTTGAATGTAGATGAGGACGAAGTTGCGATGTTTCCGCGCCCTTTGTAGAAGACGAGTGTGCGATCCTTCATCCGCGCCGTGGCGAAGAAGGAGACTTCGCGGGAGCCGGAGATCTTCTGCGGAGCGCGGCGCGCTGAGTCGTGCTGCGGTGCTGGGAAGTTGGAGACGGGGACGACGGAATCGAGGTGATAGGCGATGAGAGATTTATCGGATAAGACGAGGCAGATAGAGAAATCCTCGAGGACTGCTATCTGAGTAATGCGACTCGCCTGTATAGACTGTGGAAGTAATTAGTATGCTATTCCGACCGCATATGGCTGGAAATCAACTTACTCTTGTCCATCCTCGGGGGTTGTTGACCTCCGATATGTAGACCCCGTTATCCGCACCAATAGCAACCATAGATTTGCCGTACATGGCGAATGCTGTCGCGCAATTGACTTGTGTTCGGCAAACCGGGGACTGTCTTGCATGGCCATACTCCCGCTCGATATCTTTAATTGCCCTGTCCAACGGCGTTCCAACGACTGGAATCCCAGCACTGCTCCTTCCACCAGCCTGCATTGGATCGATGGCGAATGCAGTGTCGGCTAGAACCTTTAGCCGGAAAGGCTCCGCGTTTTGAGAAAAGAGCGATGCAGCATGGCGTTCCTTGGCCCACATAATCTTCTCACACCATTCCTGCCGATTCTGGGCGCTGGGTGCATACAGTGTATGCACTTCCTGAGACCCGAGATGCTTGATTCGGAATGGAAACATGGATCGTGCATCAAATTCACCAGTTGTGTTGGAAGAAACTTTCGACATCGAACTCAATGACGTGTTAGTCGAGGCGTGGTCTAACGGAGGGCGGTCTGATGCCGTAGATGCCCGGGTAATCCTTGAGTCTGAAGTCGAAGGAGCCGATCTCGTAACTGTCGTTACACTACCCAACCCCTTAGATTTCACGACCGCTTCATCGTTTGTGCTTTCTAGCACGAGAAGTTGCATCGGTATAGGCTTTTAGATGGTTAGAGAGTTGGATAAGGTGAGGGGTGATGGTTTTCTTACCTGTTTCGAAATATCGAAAACCTCCTTGTTTTTCAGGCCTGAACTGTCGCGTTGAACAACAGCCTTGGCTAGCACGAGGTAATGATCAAACAGAATAGCACGGGTTTCCAGCCAGTTGAAGCGACTACTACCAGGCCGTTGCAGGTCTCCTTGTAGGATAAGTTGCCGGCCAAGATGATCCAAGTGAAGATCAACACGCCTAAACCCGGGGCGCATGAATAGCTTTGTCTGCAATTCTTGCATCTCGATCTTCTTATTCTCTTCATTGACCTTTTCATCACAGGCGAGAGTCATATCATCTACTTCCCTGATGGCGATTATGAGGTTGCTTTTCTCTTCGCTGTCAACATATGTATGCTTAAGAACTTCTTTTAGCAGTAAAGTATACTGCTGCAGTCGCTTCAATGGCGCGAAGAGATAGGTATCCCACCCCAGACGATCAGATACTTTGTTGCTCTGTGCTTGGTCGAGGAACTGGCGGAAGAGTACATTCTTTTCCATCTCCCTCCGCACTAAATAAGTGGCATTTGGATAGCTCGCAGCATAATCCAAATATACCTGGCTCGCTCGTCGTTTCCACTCACGGAAGATGCTACTAAATCCTGTAACCCATGGGCCTTCCTCCTGTTGGCGGTACTTGAGTTGTGCCAGCAAATGGTTCATGTTGACATTCTTGACAGCCTCTGCCCTACCGAAGACCTGTTGGATGAACCGAGGAAGTTTGACCTGGCCAATAATCGGCGGTTGCCAGGCCTGAAGCTCATCTCTATAAATCGTCCGCAAGACATCCAATTGCACCATGAATTTATCCTCGGACATGATAATTTCGTGAAGATTGTTCTGCCGGAGCACCTCCTTGCTATCTGCCGCATCAATCTGCAACTTGGTGAGCTTGAAGAACTCATGCCAGGGCTCGGCTCGTTTCGCCGGTGCCATTTTCTGCGCATGCAGGTTGATCTTCTTCAGAGTCCGATGACAGTGATGGGAGTAGCAGCGGCCGTGAATCTCGTGCTCGTGAACCTTCGGAGAGTAACAGCCAGAACCGCTCATCTGCCAGAGAACTCCGGATATTTCCCCAGGGCCAAACTTGACCCATTCCTCGTCTTCTACCAACACGCTGGCCTGCAGCATATCGTTCACGACGACGGCGCTTATCACTTCTGCATCAGCAGTGTTCATCGTAGGTACTTTGTGCGTGAATAGGGCAACGAGCAAGTCTTGAATGGACTTCACACGCAGGTCAGCTTCTCCGTCCCCTGACTCCCCGCAGTACATTTCCCGGATCCAGTCGGCAATGCCGCTCAACGCCCACGGCTCTCTGCACTTCTTGTAGTCGGACGACCTGAGATTTTCGGGCGTGGCCTTCTTTCGTCGACCTGGTGGGAGTGCTGGCAGGTCAAGAGGCGTTGTCGATTGCGGCGTTCCTGCATCAAATCCATCGACGCCGTGGCCTCTCAGAGCGCGCTGTCTGGCTTGGCGCTCCTCGGCATCCGTCCTTGAGCGCATAGGGGGGACCACGAGAGGGGTGCTACTATGGCTTGTCAACGATGCCGATCTGGGTACAAACTGTCCTCCTGGGTTGAGAAGATCCTGGGTTGCATACGATTCGGGGCCATCCGGAGGGTACATTTGGGATGTCCTCTGTGGGTCCTGTTGTTGGTTCGGTGGGTTACGGTATGATCCAGCAGGGAGCAATTGCGGCGTCCTGTTTTCACTTAAAGAAGGAACCGCTGGCAAGGGTCGATTGTGGGCAGATGCTGCTGAAATGCCGGGATGGTAGGGGATATCCGGAAACTCCTCCCTCGACGGGCTGTCGCTTCCTGACCTTCCACTGAGACGTGACTCGGTCGTCAAGCGGGACCCAAGCGATGATCTCTCATCACCCTCGTCAAAACTACGCCGGTGCTGTTGTTGTAGGGCTGGAATTTCTGCTCCTGGGTCGTGAGTAGGGGGGAACGGATGGTGTATGTCATCGCTAGGTATATGATGGTAAGTCAAGCCTCCAAGCACAGATGCTGTCGGAGGGGCGTACGCTTCCCGTCCGCGCATGTCTGGCAAAGGGCGGCTTTCGTCTTGCATCTCATCCCGAACTGCAATGTCGTTTCCGTACGACATCGGTACATTAAGACCCCCACCAAGCATCGTGAGATCCATCCCCACCGCATAATTATCACTGTCGCTGCTGGCATCCTGGGATGCCTCTTGAGGCCGTTGTTGGGAATAAAGCCCAAATGATCCCATGCTACCTCTGTTGGCCTGATTGGCCTCTTCCTCTTCGGCTAACTTCAATGCCAAAACCCCAGAAGCAGCTTCCGCCTCATCACTGTCTTCGAATTCGTACATCTGCTCGGAAGTCTGGCCAGCTGTTGGTGTTCGCGCCTCAGAACCTAAACCATTGGGGTGGTCGCCGAATTCATTATCGAGTAGGTCTCCACTCATTGGAGCGTGCGGTTGGCTTATTTGAGTCCTGTTAACAGTATTTACCCCAATAGCAGCCTCAATCTCTTGGAACATCAGCTCCTGTGCCCTGGCTTCAGTAGATAGTCTATCCTGATCATCATCGAACGGGTCTGTGTCCTCGATAGCAGGAGCAGTTGGGAGTGCGCGACCAGTTGGATGCCGTCGAAGCTGACTGATGTGTTGCACGTCATTCTCCACTGGGACTGGTTGGGGCGGGTTGCTGTTGCTTGAGGCGCGGCTGGGTCTGCCTCCATACGCATCGGCACCGAAGTCGTCATATGCAGCAGAGTATGATGGGCCCATAGGCATTTGCGTAACTGCTGGGTATGGGGATGGGTTGCTCTGCGCTCTGTAATCATTGGTAGACCCGTATGTAGTCCCGTTGGCAGGGTACGTCGGCGCTGGGGGCGGAGCTGAGTACTGAGCCGGTTTGGGAGGGAGAGGTGCAGGTAGCGACGGGGTATATGAAGGCTCATAGGCGGGTTCATAGGAGGTCTCATATGCGGGTTGAGTAGGCACTCGGTTGGGGACTTGTGGCGCAGCTCCATATTGCTGAGACTGAGGAATCTGGGGGGACCAATATGGACTCGCTTGAATAGGCGGGCTATTGAATGTTTGGTTCTGTTGTGGAATAGGAGATGCTCCATAACTCGGTCCTTGTTGCATATAAGGGGATTGCGCGGGTGGCCGCGGCGGCACCGGGGGTTGCTGTGTCTGGTACGCGGCCGGGACATAGGGGTGGTGGTGCGAAGAAACACTTTGGCTGCTGTATAATTGAGGATTATAATTAGGCGTCTGAACATGCGCTTGGCTCTGCGACTGCGTCCGTGGAAAGTGCTGTGGGTTGTATGCTGACGGTGTACTCGGGGTTTGCGGCACTCCACCGCCCTGTCCTGCGTACATCTGGTTCGTATACTGGGAAGGCTGTGGACTATATGGTGGTCGCTCCGGGGATCGATGGCCCCTGCCGGACCCATCTAGATATAGTTCGTCTTGTCCTCCTCCATGTGATCTTTGGCTCCCATAATGGTTTTGTTGCGCGTAAGCGTTTGGCTGCGCCGGCGGTGGCCGTGTGCCATTCGTATTGTCGAAGAACTGGGCATCATCGCCGTTGTCGAAGCTTGACTGTCGCTGCAAGCCAAGGCCTGCATTCTGAACTGGCTGCTGGCCTCCATATTGTTGCGGAGGGACGTGGCCATATCTATGCTGTCCGTTTTGGCGGAAAGACATCTTGGATAGGTCTTAGTTTCGAGGTATGCGGGGTTTCGTGACCATCGACGCTCCCGATCTCTCCATCGGCTTGCTGCACAATGAGCAGTTTACTTCAAACTATTGCCGTGAGAGCGCCCATTAATGTTCTGGTAGTCGTTGGGATCTCCGCGGGCGCGCGATGGCGACAAAGCGTCTATTCTGAGGTGTCGCGCGACGTCGTTGAGCCTCAGCTATGCGACAGCGGGAGCACTCGGACTGAAAGCACGACAACGAGGTGCTGGGTTTCTCGTAAATGTGCAACTAGCCTGCTGCAAACGAGAGATCAATTCAAGCCACTGTGAGTTGCTCTAACAAGCCTAGAGCACGTTGGAAGAGACGTTGTGATTCTCTAACGACTCCCTTCACACAATTGAACTTGAACTGCGAAGCTGATGTTGCGGTTGACCGGGGGTGATAACGTGGCCAATGGCCTTCAACCACGGAAAGATGTGTGGCGGTGCGTAAGGCTTCCCTCTCCCCACTATCCCTTCCTACAGGTGCTACGGAGTACATACATCGAACACGACCACAAATGTTTAACACGGCCACAATGAAGTACAGAATGTATCTTTTGTCAATACGTTCGTGCCTGTCTGATGCTGGAGATTAATAAAGGGTAAAAGAACGTGGAGATATTAACTCGTCGACATCTTGGCACCCTTTGGCCGTTTGAAACAAGCAGCCCAGAGAATCCTACGGTTCCTACGAACCTGCCCAATTCGACCTTGTCGCAGGGTACAGTAGGCCAAGAATCAATACGAGCACCATTCGACAGAGCCAAGGCGAGAGACAGTGTGATGTTTATTTGGCCTGAGTCAGATCGATCGAAGCCCATGCATGGCACCCCAGAGCCTATTCATGTACAATATTGAGACAATTCCAACGCCAACATCACCACAGGTCATTCCGGACTTCTAGTCCCCTCATTGAATCCCTCATTGGCATCATCATCACAGGTTATTCCAGACTCCCAGTCGCATCCAACCCCCCTTTCCCCATAAACGCCAGCCGACCACCCCGTATTCCGCTATTCCAAACACTTTCCACAGCCTCTCAAGGGTCGCAGAAGTAGGTAAACTCATCATCACTGGTAACCACCTGCGCCTGCGCCTGGCTACTCGCCGAAGAGTCGAAACTCGTCACCGTCGCCTTATCCTGCGTCGACAAGCAGGTTTCCCGCTGTTTATCGCAGTCACTCACTTGCAGACCGTTACTATTGCCCCCGCTGTTGGCGATCTTTGCACATGCGTTTTTCTGGTTATCGCAGGTGCGGCTGGCAGCTGACTTGAAGTCGGTCTGTAGGGGTTTGTTAGGAGAAGTGAGGAGTGGGTGGATTGGTTGGGATTCATACAAATGTATCACCGGCAACTTCGAAGGGCCGGTTTTGGTCATTAGTGCTCGTTATGGGCTCGGCGGCAGCGCCTCCCAGTGCGCCGGTGAAGGTCTGTATCTGGATATCAGCTTCCATTGTATTGTTGGCCCGACTACTTTCTCAGTCCTATCTGCAATGCCCTCCTCCAGTATATCGACAATAGTAGAGATGCATACCTGCAGGTTTGTGGTCTGCCGCGGCACCAACACATTCCCGAATTCATGTCTTAAATCTATGTCCGCATGGCTCCAGGCCGTTGCTTCCACGGCAAGGACAAATAGGGCGATATACTGCACGTGGCGTAACATCGTAAGGACGCAACAAACTAGAGATTCGAGCGATAATAACAGGAATAGAAAGTAAGAAGCAAAGACGTCAAAGAACGGATTATCTTAAGATACTCAACCTACAATATGACCATTTCCTTGGTGGCGGCGTGGAATCGAGTTGAGGAATCCAACGCCTGAAACCCGAATGACACGCCAAGACACGACCTCGAAGCCTCGTCGACGCTGTGGCGCTCTCCCTTGAAGACATCGTCATTGGACTGTGGCTATGTCCTGGAACCATCAAAAAGGTTAAACTCCAACCACAAGAGTCCTTGCGCGCTCTTCTGGCATCATCGGACCTTCGCACACCTGTGGGGTTTCAGCCCTTACGAGCGACAAGCCAATTGCTGTTGTCGGCAGCTCCCTCAGACAACTCGTGTCGGAGATAGAACGTAGTGGCTGTGCATTTAGCTCCCGTGCTGCCAGCTGGCATCCGCATCTCGTTATTCCCCCCCAGACCGCATATATATGGGATCCTATAGGACATACGTCAGTTCACTATAACCGGTATATCTTTTTGCTTGTGTATATATGCTGGGAAGTTATGATGATCTTTATCACAATGATATTCCAGAGATGGGCACAAAAAGGAAGAGGGGTTTCGTATTCCAATGGTTGCATAAATAGAACAAGTTTAGTGATTGGCCCCGAGAAGCCTTTCCCGCCCGCCGCTTTGCCGAAAACGGCATAAATTCTGCCGGATCTTTTTCACCTAAGAACCCCCTTGACCCAATTTTGCCAATTTTGCCCTGATTAAGAAATAATGTGTGCCTGTGGGTGCCTGAGAGTGACTGTGAGTGCCTGAATATCTAGGTTTCTCAACGTTGTGCTTCTCCTTGCTCCCGCTCTAACGGCGATAAGTGCTCATGTATCTCTGTACCCGTCTCCACCACGGACCCATGCTGTTTGGAATACGAAGTCATCTCACCCGCCCGACCACGAATCTTTCACGTCCCCTAACGTAAGCCCTGAACGTTGGTAGCATCAACAAAACACCTTCACTTGTTAACTATTTTCTTCTTTTCTTTCATTATCTACAGGCTTGACTAGCCCATCAAGTGACTTCGAATCTTTATTTCCTCCTTCTTTTCATCCGCCCACGAGAAGTTTGACCTATACACAAAAACTTCGGTGGCAACTCGGGATATTCGTTGCCTACTGTGCACTCGACCCTCTCAACGACGGAGATAGAACTCCAGTCATCGACACAACCGCACACAAGAATTCCCTTCACACAGAACATCATGTTCTCTTCTATACAGCCCGCGAGGTTATCGCTCCTCACCCTGTTGGTCGCCTCTTTCGTTTTGTCCGGCGACGGACATCGCATCTCTGGGGTCCAAAAGGCCGGGGGACCGGAGGTAGCCGCCAGGAACAATGTGGTGAATGTAGTACATATTCGACAAGATTCCTCCGGAATCCTGGATGGCTTGATCCCAAGTTCAGGAACTACCAACACCGCCGACCAAACTTCGTCCGATTCTACGACATCTACAACCGATTCCCAGTCAGAGACAACGACGGAACCTCCAACCACAACCACATCGGACGAATCGACGACTACTCCCTCTGATACTGGAGCGTCGTCGACCCCTTCACAAACCTCCGATACTCCATCGTCGAAGACGACGACTGACTCCACCGAGACAACCGACTCGTCTGAGACTACCACATCAAAGCCCACCACCACCGCTCCTCCCCGCAGCACCATCACGTCGAAGCGCACGACCGTGATTGACGTGACAAGCGATGGAAAGACCTACCAGACCACCTCCGTCGCTACGTCCCTGATCCCAACCAACACTGCCTCCCCAATCGACGACACCCCAGATACCGAGTCTGGCATGAGCACAAAGACAAAGAACACAGTCATCGGTGTAGTGGTCGGCGTCGGCGGTGCCATCTTCCTAGGCCTCATCTTCATGGTCTTCTGGAAGTTCTGGGGCCGCAGACGGTCCTCTCGCAGGGCCCAGGAGGACGACGCTCTGATGATGACATCCCCGGGCGAGAAGCCGGATACTGCCTCCACCTCGAACCCCTTCCAGAGCACGCTCGAGAGCTACCACGCCCCGCAGCGTCCTGTCAATGCTTCATCTAACTTTTAGACGCGTGGCGGAGAGAGAGCGGAGGGATATTTGCATGGCGCTGGTGTTTAGAATGGGCTTGATTACTTTCCTTTTACCTGGATCGAGAGCGAGGCCGCGTGACGCCTTCGAATACGGAGATTTGTCAGGCTGCGGGTTGCTAGGGGAGCGAGATCGTTGTAATACCATGGCGGGCGATTTTGCTGCGAGAGAGGAGAGAAAGAAGGAAGGAACTTTGGCCATTTTGGCTCCATACTGATTGGACTTCATTTTTGTTTTGTTTTATAACTCATTGCAGCTTTTGCACGAAAAGCGGGGATTGGACACGGGGGAAGACACGGGCTACAACAGTCAACGAACGGCGGTTTGTACAAACAGGCAAGCGAGGATATATGGCGCGTCGGGGTCGAGTTCTGGGCCTGAGAGAGAGAGAGAGAGGTAGATAGATAGAGAGGATATAGGTAGTCGCTGCTTGCTCGGATTCTCTGCCGGCTTGCTAGTTAGTAATATCAGAGACATGACTACATTATTTTACGAGCTATATGATCAATTTGATATCCCGTCCCGTATTATGGTCTGGAAGCCTCGAACATGAACGTGTGGACCCGCCTGCCGTTGAACGTCAATCTCTTCATGGCTCCCAATCTCCACCATTGCAATTTAACAGTCACGTGTTTGTATGTGTGAAATTGTATAACCCCTGACAACTGGGTGCTAGCAGCAACCCCCCATCCGTTTCTGGACTAGCGGCGGTACTTGTCTGTGACCGTCCTTATCGTTCGAGTCCCTACTAAAAAGTAGAAACATCGAACATTAAAAGTCCAGGTCACGATATTTTCAAATGCCCTCAACAGTTTACTCGGATGGATATATTAATAATCCCTATAGCGATCTCTATAAATCATATAATAAATAATAATCGTAGAATATAAACCCAGGAATAAGAAGAAATACTTAGTACACTCCTGAGCCGCTTTAACATCGGCTGATCGCCAAGTAAAAAGCTCGCCATTCCACAGAAATTTCGCCAATTTCTCTCTACCTGAACACATGGACCGCATGTAGAAATGTACTGTAATGTAGCACCATGTAGTACATCGTCGTTTGTACTAGTTCTAATCGCGACCTCCGAACAAGATTATCCCAAAAATAAGCATAGTGTGGCCACCCACACCCACCACCTCCAAATCAATCTTTCTTCACTCATTCCCTTGCCTCACCTATCATCGTATTGTCGTCAAGGATCCTATTCAGAAGTTATTCGTCACTTTTGTTCCAAACTCCTGCTTTCTCTCCCAAGAAGGCATCCACACTCGTTTGACCACCAGCCGCCAGAAGATCAGTCAACAAAACTGCACGCCCTGCTGTCTCCTGATAGATCCCCTATGTCGCCGTGATACGCCACAACTAGACTGTGACACCGTCTCCCGAACCACCGATTGCATTTGAACGGCGAGATGGCTTCTAGGCGCTTTGGACTCTTCACTGGGCTCGTCGCGCTCCTTGCCATCTGGGTCCTAGCCGTTGGACTCCGAGCTACGGTATGCTCTGCCCTCCACCACCGCGTCCCGGTCGTTCCTGAAGACTTCACTTCATCCCAAGCGATCCGGGACCGTGCGACGACGTTAACCAGAGCGCTACTAACTTCTCTCCCAGGGCCATTTCCCAAATGTCGTCTCGCAATGGAACCACGATGACCACTACCCCCCCCCAACAACCGCCTCCGTCAGCGCAGCCGAGAACCTAGCCTCACAGCTCGCCGCTGTGGCCGCCGAAAAAGATGCGCTCAAGGCGCGGGAAACCAAGCTCGCCGAGCAGGAAAAGAAGCTCAAGAAGGACCAGAACGCATTGATGGAGGACAAGGCCAAGCTCCGCGGCGACCGCCCCAAATCCCTCATCTCATACGTCTACACCGAGTCGCCCACCAACCGCCGCAATCTCGAGTTCTTCATCAAGCACGGCCTGTACGCCGGCGCCGACTTCGTCTTCAGCTTCAACGGCGACACAGATGCCGAGACCATCCTCCCCGTGTACGAGACGTCGCCGTGGTACGATCCTAAGATCACGAACATCGAGGTCCTGAAGCGCGATAATAAGTGCTTCGATATGGGCGCGCATGGCGAGGCGCTGCTGCGTGAGTGGAACGATTTGGGAACCAAGCTCAGCCCGATGGGCGGGCGTGACCGCGGCGGACGCAAGTTCTGGGAGGGGTATGAGAGGTTCATGCTTATGAATGCGAGTGTTCGTGGCCCGTTCATGCCGATCTGGAGTAAAGACTGCTGGAGCGAGGCGTTCTGGGGCATGCTCACGGATAAGAAGAAGGTATGTCTCACTTCACACACTCTAATTCCTCCGATATAGTCATGATACAAGTGCTAACGCGATACAGTTGGCGGGCATGAGCTACAACTGCCATGGCGGCAAGGGCCACGTCCAATCCATGGTCTGGGCACTCGACCGCGTCGGCATTGAGATCCTAATGAAGCCCGAAGCCGAAGGCGGCATCGGCTACTGGTGCCCCTACGACATGGTCAACGCGATCGGCGGCGAGATCCGCTCGACGCCCTCGATCATCAACGCCGGCTACGAGGTCGAGGCGCTGAACCTGGTGTACCACTCCCACGACGGCGAGGACCACGACAAGGACGGCAAAAAGGATAATAGCCCCAAGGGATACATTGAGGGCTGCACCGACGACGACTTCTTCCATGATAACTACTACTATGGCTTCAATATCCATCCGTACGAGACGATCTTCATGAAGGCCGCGAGGAATATGCAGGATGTCCTTATTGGGAATTTCACCGAGTGGACTGATGGCAGTGGATACAGCTCCTACGAGGCTTGCGCTCTGAAATAAAAGAAAAAGAAAAACAGAAACTTTATGCAAGACTGGGAGAATTGAAACGAACGACCAAGATTATCTGAAAAGAAAAAGAAAAATGTTGCAAGAATAACAGGAACCTGCCACCAACGGCGGGCTGGGGGGATGGCGGCGGAAGGGGGGGTGGGGGTTGTGTGGGAGTTGTTCTAATATGTTTCCATGCTTACATGCCGCATCACATCAAGGACGTTTACAAGGCGTTGAACCATAAAGGGAAGGGGGAAATGTTTTTGGAAAGCTGTGTTTTTATTTTCTTCTCCCTTCTTCCTTCCTTCCTGGTATTTTTTGATAGCGAAGAGGAAAAGAAGGAAGGGCGGGAGAGGAGGGGAGGATGGCGGGGGATCTAGGCAGTCTAATTGATGCCGGATACTTGTGCTATTTGTTTGTTGGCTATGCATTTTTTTACTAGTTGGATCGCTGTACTTATATCTTACACCGATTTTCCCCAGTTGGTAGTCGGAAGGAGAGGGAGGGGGGGAAGACAATATACATAAATAAGACTTATTAATCAATCAATCCACTCAAGCCATATGACGACGGTGATGATGATCGGAGACTGGGATTGATGGACTGGAAGAGGTAAGTGTGGTTTCTTCGGCTGGCCGGGGGGGAGGGGGGAGTGGTTTAGTTTTGAGAATCGAGATGGGCGTCGTGGTGAGTACGTACGTATGTGTCGTCGTGCCCCGCTGTTTCGCCACCATCGTAGTAGGCATGCCGGCAAATAAAGCAATGGTCGATTGAGAGCGAGAGATATCTCGTACCGCCCTCGCTCTCGTGAAGTTACTGAAGCGGAAACTGGGATCCAAGGTGTGGGATTTCTAGAGCGGAGAAACAGGGATGGGGGAAAGCCGTTCACTGGGATCTATCTCGCCTATTTGCTATTTGTAGGTCAAGCATCAGGGTCAAGCTTCGATCAATCTTCAACTCCATGCCATTCTGTCTCACTTTTTTGGGGGGGGT
Source organism: Pseudogymnoascus verrucosus (assembly GCF_001662655.1). Lineage (NCBI taxonomy): Eukaryota > Fungi > Ascomycota > Leotiomycetes > Thelebolales > Thelebolaceae > Pseudogymnoascus > Pseudogymnoascus verrucosus. The sequence goes on from NW_017263700.1 coordinate 235,115, forward strand.
GTTTCGATTGTACTACTTCGTTTCGTTCATGGGTTGCCTGTTGTGCTGCTTGGGGAAGGCTGGCGTGGCGTTCTTAATGCTAGGTGCTGTTTATTTCAAGTTATAATTCCATGTCTGTCGTGTTTGGCACAGCCTTGCTGGATATATGCATGTTATCTGTTTTAGTGGGAGAAAAGCTTCTGTTTTACTTTCTGGGATTTTATGTATTTGATCTACACTCTACTGTCTGTTTGATCTCCCAATGTTGTTTACTCGTTGGCACTTGTAACCTTCTCACGATCTTGAAACGAATCGTCACGTTTCTATCCTTGATGCGGTATGGGTCTCATCCTTGATTCAGTGTCGCGGTTCTAATATCACAAACTTGTCGATGTGTCATTGTAACATCTCAGCCTTGTGGCCACTGCCAACCAATGAATACGGGTTAAAAAGCTGCCATTATACCTGCTATCAGTGCACCGGTAAAGCGCATTCGGCTTCATTACTCGGAGAGCCACATCTACAACTCTCTAGCCGGCACATCACCGCCAAAACTTTAGGCATTGAAACTCTCCATCCCCAGCTTGGCTGTGTCACGACGCTTGCTCTAGAATGACCGACTGTGGTGCATCGGAACGCTGGACGTGCTTCCGTGGACAGGAATCAAGAATTGTGTTCCCCAACGACAAATCACGTACGACGTCAACGAGCAGTGACTGGAAACGAATGTGGTATTGCTAGAAGTACTGATTGCAGAAACATAAAAACACTTTGAGAACCACCTAAGGGTTACACAGGTTCATACGACCATTCCTCCACGGCTGCCAATAATATGGCCAATGAAAAGGGGCTGAAAGCCAAAAACGTCAACCTCTTGCCATCAACCATGAGCTTGCCACGCCGACGCTGTGTAACAAAACCTATACCACGCGTCATTACTGGCCTTGTCTGGAGCTTCTGCAATGGAGGGAAACTTACCTGTTGCTTAGCCACATTCTGTGCCACAGTTTCCGCAGATCTTGCCGCGGATAACCCAGACTTCGATCCCATTTGCAAAACAGGTAGGGCATTTTACGCCGGCGATCTTTGGGTTGTCAGTTTGGCTCTGCGTCTTATTATGGAGTCACCTACGGGCATCTGTGTGATGCCAGGCACTGGAGTCTGAGAGAACTGTGAAGCTTGGGAGGTCGCATGATCCTCTTGAGGGAGGATGTTGATTGATACGCGAGGAAGCATGGTGCTTGGAGCGCTTTGTTGTGGGGAGTCGCAATGAGTTTGATAAAGTTGCGTTGAAGTTCAGTATTCTGGTCTATGTGTTGCTGTTGATGTCTCAATTTCAAGGGAAATTCGCTGGGCTTTATACTTCGATGGGGCATTGGGACGGGAAGTGAGAAAGGGCTTCTCAGAGAAACGATTGTCCCTTGGGGGTCTGCAACTGCTTGACTGGGAGAGGGTATTCCCAGCGAAGAGATTGTCCCGCCGGGGTCTGCAACTACGGCTGAGGCATTTCGATTCAACCACGGGTACCTAACTAGGGATTGCGATCTCTACGCCTTTGGCACAATATCTCGTTGAAGTCTCGGAGCTACACGATGGGCCTGACACGGACTGGGACCCCCACAATATCAGTCAGTCCTATAGACACGATGTATGAGGATGATCTTTACATAAGCGGCGTTCAAGTCCAATCACCTAGAACTCTTGTCGGCAGTGATAGTCAAAGAAAACGAGCATCAAATGCTTGGTTTTGAATCCATGAACCATCCTGTATCCGGAGCGAATGTGGCGGTTTTACAATGCTGTAATAGGCGTCGAGAGAAGCTTCACTTGATGAAGCTACCACACTAGCTGCAGATGTGGAGTCGGACACATCTAAAGTCACTGATCATCTTCTTCGTCCATGCGAATGTCCATATCGCGTTTTCTAAAAGAAAGATGCGATTGGGGCGAGTAAAGGGGCTTTCAATCGTCCGAGCCCAGCGATACGCGGATCACGGACCGTCCCCGCGTACTCGTGTGTTTACAGCGTATAAAAGACGACATCAACTAGAATGCCCGCGCTTGTAATCCAGATACATTTAGTGGATTCCGGGCACGGTCACTTCATAATTGAGATCTTCAGATAAAGCTAGTCATCTGCTCACTTCTGCCAAGGCCGCGAGCAGCTGTCACTTTTGGATCTGCCATGGTGATGGGATCTGAGATGTCCGCTCGCACAGGATATGTTTTGAGCACATAAACCCGCTGTGGATTCGAGCTAAACAAGCGCTCGGTTGCAAAAAAAAACCATCGTGTGACTTGCGTTTTATGCAATGCCATCAACCATCCCGCGGTTCTATCTTATCACATATCACCGCCGTATCGAAAAATAATCGGATTCTGATAACAGCGGCTGTTCAGCGGGACAGGGGTAAAACCGTAATCGGATATCCTCCGAACAAGCTGGTTTTTTGGGATGGGATGGGTTGCTATGCATGCACGACCGCGAACCGCTGATATTTGTTTTGGAAGCGGGATAATCTTTGAATATCAAATCACTATACGAGGGCTTAATGTCAATTAAGTTACTCTAGCTGTGGCGTCCAGAGAAGTGTTTTGAGAGTGAAATTCGTATTGAATCTTCCACACTGAACCAATCAGCTCCACAAGAGTCATGTCTCATTAGCACGGACGTTTCCACAGCTAAGGATGCACGTTTGCAACAGCCCCAGTTCAAGGACGTCATTAAATTAGGGGTGTGGGACATGGCAGCTGTCACAGCCTTCTTTGTCACTAGGGAACATAAGCCGGCCTTTGCTCGTTGAGCAAGGGGCTCAACGGCCAATGTAACTGCATAAGTGAGTATTAAGATGCATAGTCTACTCTGACGGTCTTTTCCGAACATTGCTTTGCTCTCAGTCCGTAGACCCTTCAATGCGATGATGCATCCCAAGCAACTTGCGTAAACCCCACGCGTCGGGTTTCTTGTTTTAGCCTTTTACCTTACTTCCCTCGACATGTTGCTGACAGATATGAAGCTCGCCTTCACCACTTTGCGCGATATATTTCTTTCAGTCTGCCTCCGCGGCCATGCCTTCGGAGCTTCTCCGGTTGCTACGTCAGCCAACAAGCCAACCATTGACGATTGGACTATCGCGGAGGAGACTTCCGATCCTGCATGTCAACAATCCCATTAGTGCACCATCTTGCGCATGCACATTGGCCTTTAACGTCCTCCCCTCCCCCCGTCTTCCTGCATCTGTGAGACCCCGCCCCGGACCGCTCCCTTCCCGTGTGCTACCTGCCGCATTGTAAGACATCCCACGGAGCACTGCATCGGGGGGGCGTTTTCACTCGCAGGATCTCAGCGGCCTGTGACTGAGCAGATACTGCGGCAGTGCCCGCTGCTGGAGTGGTACGGGTTGATGCTTTTGGCATCTCGCGATGCGACGTCGTGGGGGCATGTGTTCTAGCATGAGGCGGGGAGGGGTCCTTCGACTGCAGCGCCAAGGGAATACTACTGTATGATAGAATACATCGCTCGTCCTCCCGCTGCCGATTCATCACATATATGACAAGTCAGAAGGATGGGATGAGTGCCGGCGGTTAGCTTCACACACCCCTCCTGTTCTCCCTTGTCTGTACTTCAAGTGCCAGAGATCGGCACCCTCCTCGGTTAGCCGTCTACAGTAACTCAGGCCTGGCATTTAGGTTCTAGGGGCTTCGAGTGGAATGGCTTGATGGCGCTACATCCCTTCGGTAGGCGCCCTGTCGTCATGGATGGCAATGCTACGCTATAGAAGTCAGCGACATGCACTGGAGATCTGCAGCTGCTGGTTCGCTGCAACATGCACTTAGTAGCGAGCCACGGGGTCGCATAGAGGGCCCCAGGCCGCAGAGAGGGCTCTGCACTTGTGCGTTGTAATAAAAATCGATCGAAATTTGACGGGAACGACGGCTAGATAGTTTGTATGGTACCCAGATTATGCTACATCACCTTGGCGGTACGCCCCTTCAGATCCATTCGCCAGCTCTTCCTTGTGTCCGAAAGCCCCTTTCACCCCACGTCCCATGTGCCTCGCTCGGCCTCTACTCTACCCTCAGCGCTCTACCTTCTCCACGCTAATAAACAGCAGTCCATCCGTCGCCGCCCCCTTCGCGTCCCGCAGCTTCAAAAACCGGTACCCATTCTGGAGTCGATCAAGCCGCACACACGCCCACGCCGCCAACGTATCCGTGAAGCCGTCATCCTCAATACGGAACCTGCATCACCATTAGCATCCATCCTGTTGCAACCCCACCAGTCCCCGCCCCCACCAACAAAAGAAAGTGGTGATGCCCAAAGACACACACGCCCAAGGAAGAAGATCCACCCCCGGAAAGTGCCTACTAACCTGACAAAACTCAGCTCTTCCACCACCCCCGGCCCCGCCCCGAGGAAATCAAGCCGCTCCCCCTCCCAATCCACGCTCGCCCCCCGCTTCGTCTCCGTATGCCTCTTCCACTCCTCGCCCGCCTTCTCCCCCGCCCTCTCCGCATGTACCTCGACCTTGACGCGCGCGCGCAGCTCCTCCTCCCCTAGGATGCGCTGTGCCGCAAAAATGCGAATCCGCAGGTCCATTAGCTTCCCCTCCACCTTATGCGCATCGAGCTCTGCGACCTCGGCACCCTCCCGCATCCCAGGCGGCTTTAGCACCCACCCGTCCGAGCCGTCGAACATGGCTTCGTTGAGCATGGTGCCGTGGTCCCAGACTTGCCAGTTTAGGGCGGCCATTTGGATGCCCTTGCGCCAGAAGCCGGAGGGATCGGGGTTAGAGGAGTCGATGCGGTGGCCGGCGGGGTAGGCGCGCATCATGTAGTTGCGGTTGTGGGCTAGGAGGGCGTTGGGCGAGGCGGCGAAGAGCTCGAGGATGTCGCCTTCGGAGAGGGAGTAGATGTGTGATGGGATCGAGGCGGAGGGGGCGGTGAGGGATGAGAAGTGAGAGCTGTGTGTGTAGATTCCTAGCGCGGAGAGGGAGGGATGGATCCGCGCCTTGTTCTTTGGGGCGGGGGAGCGGGAGGGAGAATGGGAGAGGGATGGGGAACGGGAACGTGAGGATACTGATAGGGCGTCGAGAGCGTCGTGGGAGGTGGTCGGAGTTAGGGGTGTAGAGATAGTGGTGGTGGGGGTGAGTGTGGAGGGGCGCGGAGAGAGCGTCGTGCTTGCAGTCGTGCTTGCAGTCGTGCTTGTTGTCAAGCTTGTTGTCAAAGGCGTGATGGGGTTGCTGCTGGCAGTCATGCTAACATCGGGGCTCGGAGTCTCGGTTGGTGCGACCTCAGCACTTCTCTTAACCTTGATGAGGATCTTATTCAGGAGCTCATCGAGACGCGGCAGGCGTTCCTCGGGGTGACAGGTCGGGTGCGCGGTGTCGACAAGAACGCCCGCCCACTCCTCTTTCATGATCTGCACCATCACCTCCTGCTGATCCACATCGCAGCCCACTTGCAAGCTAACAATGAGCGGCAGGTTCGACGTCTGAAACGCACTCTCGCGCACGGCGCGGCACACTTCGCGAAAGCCGACAGCGCGCGTTAACGTCCAGGCATGCAACACAACCGGCTCTCCCTTTAAGATCGAACTCGAGCGCCCCCTCGAGTCCTTCTCTCCAGACTCATCATCTAAATCGGAATCGTCGTCGCTGCTGCTGCTGCTGCTGTCGGCGTCGCTCGTCTTCTCACGACTGATACTCGGCACATTGCTCGCCGTCTTCTTGTGCCCCAGCCTATGTCCCAATCCCGACTTCTCATCTGCGGCCGCGTGCTCTTTTTTGTCATCGCTCCGACCCCAGGGAATCTTGCCCTTCAAGGAACCGAGCTTCGCTTTGTACTCAGCTTTATACATGCGCTTGTACTTTTTCTTCGCCTGTATGGCAGATACGGCGAGGTCAGACGGGGTGGTGCCGGTGATATGAGGGATGCGGGAGGAAACGGACACAGGTTCGCCGTTGTGGACATCGATTTCGATGCATCGACAGCCGCGGATGAGGACCTATATATCAATTAGCACAAATAAACTTTATCCCCCCACCCCACCAAGTCTTCGAGCCGACCGGGCACTCACATTTTTATAAGCATCTGTCGTACTCTTGCTCATAAGCTGGTTCCCGCTCAGATACGTATTATGGCTGCTGCTGATATAATAACTGCTGATCGGCTTCCCCAAATCCTTATTCCCCGCCAGCGCGCCCACGCCCTCAAACCCACCCCTCATCCACAGCAGCGCCAGCCAGTCCGCAAACGTATACTCCGCGACATCCTCGCTGAGCGGAATATCCTGCCCCTGCACATCCTTCAGGAAAGCCACCAGCGCCTCGCGCGACACGAACTGCGACTCCCCGCACAGCGAAGTGTAGATCTTCCTCAAGTGCGCTTGCACGGGATGCGAGAGGTAAGGGACCGTAGGCGGCGAGGGCGCCGTGTGGTGGTGCGTCGGAGCCATGAGGGTTGTCATTGAGACGAGGGAGTGGAAGGAGAGGTGGTGTTTCTGCGCGACGCTGTGGTGGGGGAGGGGTGCCATGGGTTTTCCTGGGTGCGGGGTCAGCGGTGCGGGATTTAGGCGATGGGGATGCGGGAGGGATGGTGCTTACGGTGAGACGACGTGGCGATGGCTACATGCGCTCTCTCGCTGGTACCAGGGCGAGCGGAGGAGGGATGCTGGCGGCGAGGGGAGGTTGTTTTCGAGGTTGATGAAGGATTATCGTTGTATGTGTTGTCTCCACTGTGTGTCTCCACTGTGGTTCCTGGCTTAGGCCTTGGTGAGCCTTGTCAGAAGTTATCGCGGTTGTTGCAGCGATTTGGTCAATCTCTCAAAGTATACCAGATGAACAGAGAATATTCGGAGAAAACTCGTATCATATAAATACTATGTACAACCCAAATCCCAGCCTGACGGAGGATATAAATCCTTTCCTTGTGGACAACTCAGCCTCAGTCTCTCAGCCTCGAGCTGAAAGAATTGCGGGGACGGTCTAGACCCTTTCTACGTCATTGATAGGTACACCGGCCCGCGAATGAGAGCCTGCCAGCCTTGTGTCTGCCGAGCGGCACATCGTAGAGTGCTGACTTACAATAACCACTATTATCAAGGTTATGCGGAGGTGTTTCAGAGAGACCAGCTGGAGTGATAGGGTGAGACGCCGTCTTAAACTTTGCTGCGCTTCTTACCGCGGTGCTGCGCCAATGTAGGCGGCCGAGTGGTCGGCCAAGAGGCGGCGCCTAGGGACGGCCCGCCCTAGGGTCACAACATCGTCCTTCGGCGGGGAAATGGATTGGTGCTGATTGATTTTGCTAGGAATTGAGTTTAAGCATTGCGGAGTGGCTAACGGCGAGGCATTTCAACTCCGTATCCGTGGCCTTTGTCTTCGGGGAGGACGCCAGAGTCTCACTGCATTTACCCCTCGCCGAATGACGCATCCAGCAACCATCAACACCACCACATAAAAAGGCGACCAGCGCACAACCGTATCCCCCATTCCAAAGACCCCATCTCCTCCTTCACCAAAATCAATAATGGCTCCAACCCCGCCACCCTCCTCCGTCCTCACAGCCTTCTCCCTCACCACCCCCCCAACCCCCCTCCCCGGCGGCCAAAACACCTCCTTCCTCAGCGGCACCACAGTCCTCAAACACATCCCTCCCACCCCCACCTCCGAAGCAGAATGGACATCCCACACCCTCTCCCTCCTCCCTCCCTCCCCCCACTTCACCATCCCCACCCCCCTCCTTGCCTCAACCGGCTCCTACGTCCACGAGAACTGGACCGCAACCACCTTCTACCCCGGCACAGCCCACCCCGTCGGCCATTGGGACGCCCTATTCTCAGCAGCGCGGCACTTCCACGCCTCTCTCGACGGGATCCCAAGGCCGGACTTTCTGCGCAAACGCACGCATCCGTGGGCAAGGGCTGATGGCGTCGCGTGGGGTGAGGAGTCCGTCGATATCGTTCCGGCTCTGGCACCGCTGTATTCGCGCCTCGTATCTCTACGCAAGGAAGTGGGCGTAGTGATAGCGCAGCTCGTGCACGGGGATTTAAGCGGGAACATCCTCTTTTCTGACGACAAGCCTCCCGTGATTATCGATTTCTCTCCCTTCTATCGATGCGTTGATTACGCCGTCGCGATCGCTGTTGTAGACGGGATTGCGGATTTCGGGGAGGGAGAGGAAGAGGTCTTAGGCGCTTCCGGGCTGGGGACGGGGAGACATGCGGTGCAGATGCTAGTTCGGGCTCTGTTGTTTAGAGTCGTGGCGAGGAGTGAGCTTGTGGGTGTTATGGGGGAGGTGGGGGCGAGGGAGATGAGGGGGTTTGAGAGGGTGATGGGGGTTATTGAGAAGTATGTCTGATGAGGGGGTTATGGGAGCTGGGGGGGGGGTATGGATTTGTGTTGTGAGAACGCCTGATTGAGAAGCCGAGGAATTATGGGATTTCTACCATGTCACGTCACTGCACACGCTAGAAAGGGATAATTGCAAACACAAGATATAGCTGTCAATAAATGGTCTAGAAATTGCATATCCACATCCAACCAGGACCAAAAACACAAATCACAAAAATACCCCTAAATCTACCCCTTTTCCCCTCACATTATCCCATTACCCCCCCCTCCCTTCTTCCCCCCTCCCCCACCTCACCAAACCTCTTCCACCTCGTCCCCCTTCACCTCTCTACACACCCCCCCCTCCCCCACCTCACCAAACCTCTTCCACCTCGTCCCCCTTCACCTCTCTACACACCCCCCCCTCACAAACCAACACCCTCTCGCCCTTCCCTCCCTCCGCCAGCTCCCCTAACCCCCTACTCCTCCCCCCAATCCACGCCCCATACCCGCCCCCCACAAAACTCACCGTCTCGATCCCCCCCTTCGCCTTCGGCCTCGGCCACGGCGGTAGTTTCGTCCCAGCCTTAGGGGCGGGGTGGGGTGTCTCCCCGGCTTCGACGAGGCCGCCTGAAGGCGTGGTGTCGAGGGCTATGGGGTGTCGTGGTGGGGTTACGTCGGTCGCGCTGGGGATGCTGGTGGGGGTGTCTGTGGTCGTGGAAGCGTCGGTGGAAGATCCCGTGACAACATCCATGACAGAATCCGCGACAGCTGTCGTGATACCGGTCGTGGAAGCGTCCGCAGCAGCGGGGATAGCTGGCTCAGCACCAGCTGTTGCAGGAACAGCAACTGCGGTACCATCCGCTGCCGCAGACGCGGGCGCAGGAGCAGCCGCATCAGCAGCAGGAGCAGGAGCAGAAACACCAGTCTCCACCATAGGAGCTGCCGTACCTGCTGTCACGCCAGGCACAACCGGCTCCCCCGCCCCCACCCTCACCACCCCCCTAACCCCCGTCACCCCCGCCACAACACTAGGCATAAAACTGCCAAACAACCACGGATACTGCATAATCTCCGCCTCAAACGCGCTCACCGTCTCCTTCGCAAGAGCTTCGTACTTGTCGTCCCCCAGCAGGCTGGCGAGCCGGAACAGGTTCGAGGCCGAGACGCCGTTGGTGGAGGGTTCGGAGGCGTCCATGCCGTCTTTGAGGCGGAGGATGGTGTGTGGGGCGGCGGCAGCGGTGGCGAAGAAGCCGGAGGAGAGGGGGTCGAGGAAGTGGGTTATTTGGGTTGCTGTGTGCGCGTTAGCTTGGGTCCAAGATATCCAATCTTCCTAGCCACATGACGAAGCCGTGGGGTAGGGAAGGGCGGGGGGGTTAGAAAGGGAGACAGAGAAAGGGGCAAAGAGGGAAAGAAAAGAAAATCACTCACCCTGCAGCTCATCAGCCCACCTAACCCACTCATCCTCAAACGTCGCCTCATACAGTTCCAGCAGCCCCTCAACCAAAAACGCATAATCATCCGCAAACCCCGCCGTCTCCCCCGGCCCATCGCGCCACACCCTCCTCAGCGTCTTAGCATCCTCATCATACATCTCCCTCCTCACGAACCTCGCCGCCCTAATCGCAGCATCAAGACACTTCTCCGACATCTCCCCATCCACCTCCCTCAGCGACGATCCCGCGCGCGCCAGCGCCCCAATCGCTATCCCGTTCCACGCGCATACAATCTTATCATCCAGATTCGGAGCGACGCGCTCGGCTTCTCGGTGCGCGAGAAGGGTGCGCTTCGCGGCCTTGATCGTCTCCACGACCTCGGACTCGGAGATGCCGAATTGCGACGCGAGTTGCGAGGGGGTGGAGGCGATGCGGAGGACGTTCTGGTTGATGAACTCGTCGTGCACGTCGTGGCTAGGCGCTACATTGCCATCGGGACTCACACCGAAGAACGCGGATACGATATCCGCCGCGCCGCCGCTGGGGAGGAGAGTCTCCAGCTCGCGCGCAGTCCAGACGTAGTACGCCCCCTCGCGCGTCTCCTTATCCCCCTTGCGGTAAAACGAATCCGCATCCTGGGAGCTGTAAAATCCGCCCCCCTCTCTCGCAATGGGCGCAGAAGTCAAATACGCAGCGAGATCGTAAACAACGCCCAGAAGCTCCGCGTCCGGTTTCTGCAGCCCGAGAAAGGCGTCCAGGTACACATGCAGCAGCTGCGCGTTGTCGTACAGCATTTTCTCAAAGTGCGGCAGCGACCAGTCCGCCGTGACGCTGTAGCGCGAGAAGCCGTGGCCGATGTGATCGTGGATCCCTCCCCTCGCCATGGCGCGCAGGCTGGAAAGCGCCATGAACTGCGCAGATTTGACCTCCTCCGCGCCGACAACATCAAGGACCGGCTGCGGGAAATGCGGCAGCCGGAGCAGGAAGGACAGTTTGCTGGGCGTGGGGAACTTGGGCGCGGCGCCGAAGCCGGAGTTGGTCGTGTCGAAGGTGGACATGAGGTGCTGGTAGGCCTCATCGATGACATCGAGATCCAACCCCCCTGCTGCTGGCTCGGCGCCCGCTTTGGTAGCGCTGCCGCCGCCGAGAGTGCCCTCTGCGGCGAAGTCTTTGAGCTGCTGTAGGATCTGCGCGGAATCGAGACGGCATCTGGATTCCTGCTCGCGCCAGGCTTGGGAGAGCTTGCTGAGGATGCCGAGGAAGTCGACGTGGTCCTCGAGTTCGAGCTGGGGGGTGTTGGAGTGCGGGCCGTGCCAGTACGTGCCTCCAAACACCGGCTCGAGGGTCGGGGTGACGAAGACATTGAGAGGCCAGCCGCCGGACCCGGTCGTGGCTTGCACGAAGTTCATGTAGATGCGGTCGATGTCTGGGCGCTCTTCGCGGTCGATCTTGATGGGGATGAAGTCCTTGTTGAGGATCGCGGCGACTTCGTCGTTCTCGAAGGATTCTTTCTCCATTACGTGGCACCCTGGGTTATGTTAGCTGGGTATATCGGACGCCGAGGGGAGGGGTAAGGAAACGTACAATGGCAAGCGCTATACCCAATACTAATAAACAACAATTTATTCTGCTTCTTCGCCAACTCAATCGCCTCATCCCCAAAAATCTGCCACGCAACTGGATTATTCATATGCCCACGCACCTATCCACCAGTCAGTCAGTCAGCCGCGGTTCCATCCCCATCCTCCACCTCCACAGCGCCGGCAAAACTCACATAAGGACTCCTACTCTCCCCCGCCCTATTCCTCAGCGTCGTCACAGCGGGGACATCTTCCTTCGCCGCCGCCGCGCCGGCATCAACAGGAGCAGCAGTCTGCGCTCCCACGCCCCTCTCCTCCCTCGCCTTGAACCCCAGCTTCTCCGCCGCTTCTCCTAACATCGACTTCCCCTCCGCGCCGACCATGACGACAACGAAACAAACGGTGTAGTGCTAGACGTCTCTTCTCTTCTCCAAACAACGTAGTAGCAGCTCTAGTCCAGAGCGATAAGAGGTAGGTAGTAGTTCGTCGTTGAGGGTAGCGCAGTGGTCTTTTTTTTTGTATGTATGTACTGCGGGAAGGGCGGACGTTGCGTGTGCGGCGGATTAATGGGGGATCGAACCCGGGTAGCTGTTCGCTCGCTCGCTCGCTCGCTCGTCGTTCCCCGCCAGTCCGTGCGGGTGGAGGAGGGGTTGCGGACTCGATTTGGCATGGCGTCATGGCGTAGTGTGGGTGTGGTGATTATGTAATGGGAATCGTGGAAGTCATCGGATAAATGTAGCGGTCATGGGAGTTAGTCAATGCTAGAGGTAAATTGATGCCCACAATATAATTATATTCACGCTAGCAATTGCGATGATTTTTGTTGAAGAATTACTGGTATCAGTTTCACGTTTAGATAGTACCGGGGAGAAATTGTAGAGAAAGGTCTGTAATTCCGGATCGAGAAGCTAGCTACAGTAGTATACCCAGCCCAGCCTCAGACCACCATCCTACAGCTTCTCCAGTGTCATAAATGTGTTCAATCACAACCACCACCCCAAAAAAATCACACAATTGAAGTAGCAGACTTTTTTCATATTCATTCACTCATCCCTAACCCATCCCATCTCCATCTCATCCCAGAAAAAAATCCCCTCCAAGACTCGATAAAGATAGGAAACAGAAGCCCAAGAATCGCATCCACACCCAGAGTCATCGTCGGACAAACACGCAGTAAAAAAACTGGTTACTGTACAAGAAGTGAAAACAAATGTAGATTTTTGAATGATAAAAAGGTGTGTTCGTTGTATGCCAGCCGCTCAGGCCGTCCTGCACCAGAGTTGTTTTTGTCATGAGGTACAGGCCGTCAATGGCCGTAAAGAATGGTCCAGAAGTGAAGATACAAAAAAAGGTAAGACGCGCCGCCCTGGGCATCGTCGTCCTCAAAACCACCAAGCCACACCAATGCAGGATTTCTAAATGCTCGCGACGCGCGTCAGTGGATGTGGGATTGATACCCGATCAGCCCCCAACCGTCTGCCGCCCGCTGAAGGAAAAAAATCAAGTTGCGTAGCACGCTCGCGGAGCATGCTGAAAGAAGCGAAGAGCGAAAAGGGGGTGTAAAAATGTGTTGATATCCGACGACTCTCTGTGCGTACTGCGTTCTTGGGAAAGAAGAGGAATGTGCGCAAAAGGGGGCGTTTAGCCGACGACCGCGGATTTGCCGAGGGGCTTGAGGACGTTGGCTGCGTATTGGCCACCGACGTTTCCTTGAGGGTGAGTTAGTAAAGGGGTTCATTTGTTAGGGAGGGTCGAAAAGGGGGGACGTACCAGGGCTGCCGTAGTTGCAGACGGTGTACCATCCGGAGAAGGGCGCGGAGAACATCGGGCTGCCGGTATCGCAGAACACTGTTGCGCATCCGACGGTCCCGGTGCCCTTCCAGACGACCTGGCTGAAGTGGCCCCAGCTGTGGAAGTTGGACATGTCCGGGTCGTTCTGGCCGTACATGGAGGGGTCGAAGAGCGGGAGCTCGCCGTTATACCACTGGTTGGAGATGGCACCTCCGGAGATAGTGGCAGGGTCGCGGGACTTCTCGTCGCCCGAGCTGCCGGACTGCGCGAGGTTCTGGCCGTAGCCGCCGCCGCCGATGCTCGTGTCGTGCTTGAAGACGCAGGTCTTAGCGAGCTGGGCGGCGTAGCCGGCGAGCTCGTCGCTGTAGGTCAGGGCCGGGGCGGAGTGGTTGGTGCGGTGCACGTTGTGGTGGAAGAGGACGGCGCTCTTGTAGTCGGTGCCGGCGGGGGATGCGACGGGGGCAGCGGCGGCGGTGGTCTGCACAACGGGGGCGGCCTGGACTGGTGTCTCCTGGACGACTGGGGTGGTCACGGCGGGGGTGGTGTCAACTACGACGGCTTGCTGGGGAGCCTGGGTTGTGACGGGTGCCTCAGGGGTGGGGGTTGGTGTCGGGGTCTCGACGATTGGCTCCGGAGTCGGGGTTGGGGTTGGGATTGGCTGCGGGGTGGTGCTCTCGAGGAAGATGGCATCGGTGAGCACCGGTGCGGGAATAGTTGGGGTCACGACAGGCGGGGTCGAGGTGGTGGTTGGGACGACGCTGGAGCTGGTCTTGGTCTAATCGGGGTGTTAGCGTGCCGATCGTTCAAGATGAGGATAGCTGATTGGCGACCAAATCGCCAGTCAACGCCAATTGAGCACTCGAAAATGCCAAATATTGAGATGGGGGTGTGAAGGAGGACTTACAGTAGAGAGGCCTTCAGTAACGAAGACGGTCACGTAGTCGATAACGACGTCGGTGACATATGCGCGCTTCTGGACGGGAGCGGCAAGGGCGAGGGCGGACAACCCCGCGAGGACGATAGCTGAAGAGCGCATGTTGATTCTTGGTAAGTATCGTGGGTATGCGTTAGGTGTTGACGTGCGTGCTTGATCCCAGATCAGCGCTTGCTAAAGCTATTTGGTTTTTGAGGTCGTAAATGGTAGCTATGAGAGCAATTTGTGGTTGTTTGCTGGTGATAAGCTACTGAGTGAATTTCGATCGACTTGCGATTTTCTGCTTGACTGAACTGGCAGTACAAGTGATTGTTATCTTCTCGAGGGAAGGATCGATAATTCGAGTGAATGGTGCTGCTGGAATCGATCCAGTCGGGCAATAGCGATCGATCGTGGAGATCTGAGTAAGTCCGGAGACGTGGGTAATGCAAAGGAGTGTTATAGAAAAAGGACAGTGAATCTTCTTGACCGAAGAAGGAAGTTGTAGAACAAGGAGTGGACGTTGAGTAACCCAACAAGTCAAGAGATGGTGGTAAAAGAGGAAAGAGGTGAGGAGAGGAAAGAAGAGGGAGAAGAGAAGAAGAGGAAGAAAGAGTGTGGTTGTTGTATGGTGTTTTGGCGGCGGTGACCCAAGATTGGCAGATTGGGAGCACAGATTAGGGAGCGCGGGAGGGAGATTGGGTGTGTTTGGGTGTTTTGGCAGTGGAGAAATGTGAGAGCCTAGAGTTGCTGCTAGGTACGCCAGGAACACCAGGGATTGTTTGTGGGGTGGGATGAGAAGGGTGAGAGGTGACTGGGGGGGAGTTGGACAAGGGGATGGGTTGGTTGATGGGCGCTGATGGGCGCTGATGGACAACACTAATTTGCTGTACTTCGTTATGGGCCCCGCGCTAATAAAAGGGGAGGAGATGATGTGAATGGGCGGTTCTGGGTGAGCTCAATTTGAAACGAGGATAATTTGGAGCATCGTACCTGAAGGTATCGTACCCTTAGTTTGCCTTTATACAAGGTGAAGGAAGGAAGCTTGTCAGTGTCGCTGTCGATGCCGATGGCACCTAGATCGATATCGACTGTTTACTGTCCATACAGTCAATATCCGTCGCTATGTGGACCCTTGATCGATGCAACTCAATTCCCGCCTATCTGCGCGCGTCGTCATTTCATCACAAAGAAGAGACCCCTCTATGCACAGTTGTGGGGTTGTTGTCTCTTCCAGTCTCCCAGCCAGCACTCCGCCAGCACGATGAGTACCCATAGTATGGTAGGTGAGCGTGGATTCCATCTGAATCAATGTTTCACTCTCGTCGTCGATGACGGACGCAAACGGCGACAACAGAAGGCTCAGTATACGGAAGTGGCGGTAATTGCAGTACTTCCCGTACAGTGTTTCCCAGCTCTGTTTCTGTGTACCTCCTCCTGTCGCACCTACCCGCCGCCAATTCCCAGCACTTCCTCAGTCCCACCGCAACTCCAACTCCAACTCCCAACTCCGTAACGAGAGTCACGTCACTGGAGTAACACCCAGCAGCAGCCACCAGCCATCCATCACCCAGCCATTGTCTCGCCCACAAACACTCCCTCGGGCCATTACCGCCATCACCGCCACGACCACCACGACCACCACCCTGCTGCAAACACGTGTGTTTCCTCCATACGTGCCAGCAACCGGTATCCGTCCACTCTCTGTCTCACTGTGCCGGTACGCATACATACCAGCGCGTACCACTCCCTCATCCCTCCCCAACACCCGCAGGTCCATACGCCGTCATCGCACGATCGGCACCGTCTCCTCCAAACTCTGATCGAAACGACCACAATCCAGACCCATCTGCGTCTCCGTTTTTCGCCCCCCTCTTCATCCCAAGTACTGTGCAGTAAAAGTCGCGCACGCACATCCATCATCCACCGTCCCAGAGCACACGCACACACACACGCACATCATCCCAACTCCACTCTCCCCATCGATCACCCTTCCAAATCTCCCCCCTCATCACCCGCTATCTCCCCCATCAAGGATCACAATGCTTATCCCTCCCCCCAACCAATCACCCCCTTCCCCACCCCAGCGCCCCCCACAAACCGGCTGTTTGATCATTACCCGCTTCCGTTTCGACACGGACCCACAGATGGCGCTGATTGGATGATACATTATAATTGTGGGTCGACCCTTGCAGTAGGGCCAGGAACAATCGTGTTAGCTAGCTTGTGAGTGGGTTGGTGGTGGGTACGTACCGACGACTGGACTGGACTGGACTGTGTGTGAGAAGTGAAGTGAGGATTGGCTGAGGACTGGGTGAGGACTAACTGGGTGAGGGATTGCATATGGGTATGCACGGTTGTTTGTTTGCGTAGATGGGATGGAGGCTGGATGCACGCAGGTAGCAGGCGGCTGGAGGGACGGTGAGTGAGGTGGGAGGGCAGGGCAGGGCATGTCGGGCTGGCTGTGCGTGCTTTCGTGTGACTGCAGCATACAGTAACGATAACTGCTGTACCACGACAACTGACTGGCTGACTGAGTCGCCAGTACCTCTCGGCATCCCGAACCCAGCCAAACCGACCACCGCCCATCGCCGGTAGCGTGACGTTCCTCAACCCATCCCGGCCTTCTCGAGTAGAGTGCAGTGAGTACCCTCTACCCTGCGTGATCTCCACCAACACAGGCCCCCATGGCTCGTGCGAGTGTCCTGGCGCTGTAGCTCATTTTAGCGGGTTTATGCGTGGACTTGGCGGGAGGGGGTCTAGACCAAAGGTGCTGTAGAGATCAAAGGGATGATGTTGCTGGTAGATGTCTGACTGTCTGGCTGAGGATACGGATATGGAGATGAGGTATGGAGTGGTTCGTAGTTGGTGGTTGGAGGTGAGAGGTGCAGGTAGATATCTGGCTGGTTAAGGATACGGATACGGAGATACTATCCGGCGATACCGTACTGGTGGGTGGTAGAGAATTGGGTTGGATATTCGTACAATATCGTATATCGCTTTATACCACCAAGGTGGTCACGGTATGCAGAAACCCAGCTTTCCCACCTCAACTCCGAGCTCGAGGTCTGGTGCTACAGCTATACTCACCAGCAACTACATCCATACCGTGTATGTAGGCACGACAGCAAGACATCTTCACACCGTATGTAAGCACGAACGGGAGCTACCCACCCCCCCATTCCACCGTTCCAGCCCCAAATCCCGCCGCCAACGAGGCCGTTGTTGTTGTCTCACAACTACCCCTCCCTTCACCGGACACAGCATCATCAGCGGCAACAGGGTTACAGTAAGTCCCGGAGCTCCTCACCGTTTCGTTGTCTCGAAGCTACCCCTCCTTCACCGGACACAGCAGGAGCAGCAGCGATAAGAGCTTCACAGTAAGTACGGAGCTAATCGGAATCTCACCGTTTTTATTGTCTCATAGCTATCCCGCCTCTTGCCTTATACCACACCACACAGCACACCACAGCACACCACAGCAGCTACCCTAGAGTACGTGCATCCCCGGAAGTATAAAAGCTTACTACAACCGGGGTGGACACACTGCAGTGCTGGCTATCCCGACGCGGTAGGACGACGGAACAGTGCGACGGCGCCGTTGTAGGTGTCTCACTATGCTGTGTTGCGATGGGATGGGATGCCGGTGACGTTGGGCTGGGCTGGGCTGTGAGAGTACCCCGCGGTAGCTGGTGTCGATGGTTGGTGCCCGGCGATGGTGAGAGGGTGAGGTGAAGAGTGAGGAGGAGTGAGGATCCGGGATTAGTATCGCCGGATGGGAGATGAGGAGAGGGGGTGTCGTGGTGGTGAAGTGGTGGGTGGTGAGGTGATGGGCTGCTGTTCTGTCTACCCCGCCTCTTGCCTTATACCACACCACACAGCACCACACAGCACACCACAATAGATATAAACATACCTTTTAATCCACTTCAATTCAAGAAGTCCCAAGAAGTCCCAACTTCTTGAATTGAAGTGGATTAAAAGGTATGTTTATATCACAGAATCTTCACTGAACCTCTTCATGTCCCAACCCCCCAACAACCACACAGCAACACAACACACACAAACAGAACCAAAAATAGGATATGAGAATCTAGTTTTTCCTAGAAAAATCAATGAATCACAGCTATCATATCTTCAACTTAGATACCGATATTATACATACTATACACCCACCCACCACCTACACCACCCCCTTTTCCGCGCCGAGATCTTTCCCCATTCTACGCCCAAACCTGGAATCGCCAGCACCCCCCGGGCCCCCCACCCCGCCTTCTTCTCTTTCTTTCCCTAGGACCGTAGATACGCCTTCCAGCGCCCCATCCTAGCGACGACTAGCCCCATAAGCCGCCCCTGCCGTCCCCGCCGCATCTCCACCCTCCCCATCGAACCAACGCCGCCGGAACGTGGCTCGAGATGAGTTTGTAGACCA